>NW_009203520.1:59105-79500 GCF_000690835.1 Fulmarus glacialis | reverse complement strand
CTGCAGAGGGTGTAAGCAAGGACAGGTAGCCTGGGAGGAATATAAAGAAATTGACCAAGCAGCCAGGGATCAGATTAGGAAAGCTAAAGCCCTGATAGAATTAAATCTGGACCTCTGTAAGGCCTTTGACATGGTCCCCCACAACATCCTTCTCTCTAAACTGGAGAGGTATGGATTTGATGGGTGGACTGTCCAGTGGGTGAGCAACTGGTTGGATAGACGGCATCCAGAGGGTAGTGGTCAATGCCTCAATGTCCAGATGGAGATCGGTGACAAGCGGTGTCTCTCAGGGGGTCCGTATTGGGACCATGGGAACCTCATGAGGTTCAACAAGGCCAAGTGCAAGGTCCTGCACGTGGGTCGGGGCAACCCCCAGTATCAATACAGACTGGGGGATGAAAGAATTGAGAGCAGCCCTGCCGAGAAGGACTTGGGGGTACTGGTGGATGAAAAGCTGGACAAGAGCTGGCAATGTGCGTTTGCAGCGCCGAAGACCAACCGTATCCTGGGCTGCATCAAAATAAGCATGGTCAGCAGGTCGAGGGAGGTGATTCTGCCCCTCTGCTCTGCTCTGGCGACACCCCACCTGGAGTACTGCGTCCAGCTCTGGAGCCCTCAGCACAAGAAAGGCATGGACCTTTTGGAGTGGGTCCAGAAAAGGGCCATAAAAATGATCAGAGGGATGGAACACCTCTCCTATGAAGACAGGCTGAGAGAGTTGGAGTTGTTCAGCCTGGAGAAGAGAAGGCTTCGGGGTAACCTTATTGCAGTACTTAAAGGGGGCTTATAAGAAAGATGGCGGCAAACTTTTTAACAGGGCCTGTTGCAACAGGACAAGGGAGAATGGTTTTAAACTAAAAGAGGGTAGATTTAGACTAGAGATAAGGAATAAATTTTTTACAATGAGGGTGGTGAAACACTGGAATAGGTTGCGCAGAGAGGTGGTAGATGCCCGATCCCTGGAAACATTCAAAGTCAGATTGGACGGGGCTCTGAGCAACCTGATCTAGTTGAAGATGTCCCTGTCCACAGCAGGGGGGTTGGACTAGATGACCTGGTCTCTTAAAGGTCTCTTCCAGCCCAAACTATTCTATGATTCTATGATTCTATGATTCTATGATTCTATGATTCTATGATTCTATGATTCTATGATTCTATGATTCTATGATTCTATGATTCTATGATTCTATGATTCTATGATTCTATGATTCTATGATTCTATGATTCTATGATTCTATGATTCTATGATTCTATGATTCTATGATTCTATGATTCTATGATTCTATGATTCTATGATTCTATGATTCTATGATTCTATGATTCTATGATTCTATGATTCTATGATTCTATGATTCTATGATTCTATGATTCTATGATTCTATGATTCTATGATTCTATGATTCTATGATTCTATGATTCTATGATTCTATGAAACATGTCAGTTTATGGAGAGAAACTGTTTCTTTGCCTCATTGTAATATGAGACTGCAGCTTCTCTCACACAAAACCAGTTCCTATAAATTGTGTGAGTAAACACAGAAATTAGCAACAAAAAATCTCAAAAAATTGGAGGCGCAAAACTGTGCTCACAGTTATCTTTCTGGTTAAGATCTGGATGAACAAATAGGCCTGATCAACAAAATCATCTTTTTCCATAAATATGTTTAAATGAACTTTTGGTTTAGTTAGACTAATTTAATAATTTGTCTGCTTTTTGGGGTGAGCATATGTGAGATGATACTTATTAAAATATTTTGCTTACGTCACACCAAGCACTGATGTTTCTTAATGATTATTAGCTCCTGGGATTTATGACATATGGTGACTGATGCCACTTGGCTTCTTTTGAAGGACAAGAATTTAAGTGGGAGAGTGTGTGGCTTTGAAATTACCATCTTTCCAGTTGCCCTGCTCAGAGGAAAGTCAGACTAGAAGAAACAGCACTGAAGTGATACATTCCCTCCTTACAACCTCCTCCTTTTGTTTTTCCAGTCTCTAAAATCAGCTTCAGGATATGTTCCTAATTTAAAAATAGTTTGGTATTTTGGTTAAGTAGCTGGATTCCACCATTAATGGAGGTGTTGTCTTTTAAATTGATTGTTTTTGATCTGATCTAATGTTACAAAGAATGGAGGTCTTGGCAGATTGCCTGATCTATACAACATTGTATATTGGAGAAGATGATGGCTTTTTCCCCAGAATAATGGGTTAGGAGAAGAGGGCTGCTGTCAGAAGTTTATGTTTGTTCTCACTGCTGTTTTTATGTCCCATACATCAACAAGAAAGCAAACAGTTTTTCAAAGTTAGTAGTTCAGCTGAAAGCTGGGTGACTAGCTAATAGACCTGTAGAGGGCCGTGCTCAAATGGAATTTTTGATAGGTCTTTGGTTTTATTGGTGAACAGTCTGAGAAAAACATGCAAACTTCATTTCTAATGCTTCTGATTTTACTTTTTACTCACAATTCACATTTATTAAAGACATTTAAGTTGGAATATGCTCTGGTTTTGAAGGAAATAGGTGATGTAGAAAAATTATTTTCACCCATTCTTTCTACTTTATTTATGAAATGAAACCTATAGTAAGTGAAATCTAATTGACAGAACATTCACACATAATAGTCTTTTCAACAAGAGCCCTAAAGAATACAGATATTCATATTTCTTTCTTTCCTTTATATTTCTGAGTACGTTTCTAGTGCATTTATGAAGCAATAGCTTATATCACAGACTGTGGTACATGGAGTCTTGTACCAGTGCTTAAAATTAGTACAATTCAATTAAACTGTAATGGGCACGTTCATTGCATGTAACCTATAAAAACTAGAAATAAAAATTTGACTTGAGGCACATTTTTGTCATCAGGGCCAAATAAATGAACATTTTGGGACAAGACAAAGCTCAGAATATTCATGTATTATAGAAAATACATTAGACATTATATATAATATATCATGTACACATATACTACATACTCGTATGTAATATAATATAATATAATATATTTCTCATATATTATGGAATACAGAATGTTCAGCATGAAATCCAGACAACTGAATATACTCAGATACATAGTAGTAAACACCTGCAGAACACTGAGTGCTAGACTGGTCTTAAGAGTAAGAAGCATTACATTTTTATCTATCATTTCCCCTCTTCCTATGGTAGCTATAAAGCACCTGACCTATCACTGTGAGGATCTGAGGAGAACCATGGTGCTGCTGTTCAAGGGTGCTTGAAGATGCACCTCAATCACACCCCAGCTGGAGCTGGCTAGAAGAGGGGGGAACGTATGCTGAAGTACCTAAAGGAGTACTGAGAACTAATAGCAATAACATGATATTTCCTGGAAGCACTTTAATTCCAATGCTGTCCCTGAGACGATGTACTTGTTTAGCACACCTTCCAGTGTGGGACAACACTTTCTGTACCTTAAGTTTTAGGGCCAGCCCCATCTCCAAACATTTTTTGGAAAAGTGACTGAAAAACAAACGAACAAAGAACTCAAATTCCACTCACCATCAAAAAGCACATCTTCACGGTCTAGGCTTACCAAGACAAACTCAAATTTAAACCAATTTATGCAATCTTCTCTATTATGGGTAAATAGAGTTGGCTGGAAGACAGGAACACATTGCAGCTATATTTCAGAATACTGTATGTTTGGGTTTTACATTTTATTTTGAAAGGAAAATTTGTCAGAGAGCTAGTCTGTAAGTGGAGAAAATTGCTCTGGGATGTATCGTAATACACTGGTGGGTTGTTTCCAGCACTTTGGATAAAATATTGATGTTTTCTTTCTTTCATTTAAGTTTTTAATTATTTTTGGACACATCTCAGTACATCTATTAGGTTAAGGAAAAAAAGCAACAACACCAAAATGCACTCTAATTGGACGTGACTATCAAGTAAATACTTAATATACTGTATATACTGTATATGGACTCTTTTTGAAAACTATGGTCACATCCAACTCACAAAGAATATATGCTTGCATGATTAATTGGATGTGAGGTCAGAAGATTGTTTTTACTTTTTAAAAATCTGATCTCTGCCTACAAGGGGTGAGGAAATTGAACCAATATGGTTAAATGTAAATGACAATTTACAGCTACATCAGCTATGTAACGTATGGCATAACTGAAATTATAAAACAGATATCAAAACTCAAAGTTATGAGGAGTACACTGTATCCTTTGTCAAGCTACACCTGCAGTTAATTCCATGTTTAATTCCTCTTAATATTAAATATTTGCTGTTTGATATAATAACTGTACTGACTCTAGTTCTTTGGTAAAGTAGTAGTCTCCTTCCTATTCATTACAAGGCAACTTTGCAAAACTAAATTATCCTTGATGACAAGTTCAGTTCAACTTGTGGTGAATCTTCAATTTTTCCAAGCTCTTTGAACACGTTAGATTTACATTTTTGATGCCTTTATTTTTACAGCAAAATTCTTACGGTGATAAATAAGGCTTATTCTTGGTAATATCCAATTAATCAGATTGGAACCGAAAAAATACATTAATGAAAGACAATTGGTTTCTTTCACTGAGCTTTAAGTAGTCATTGTCATTTTGATCAAGAGGTAGTTGGGGACAATTCCTACTTTGTTCCTTGATAAATAAGTTCAAAATATAAGGAAATATCTGATTGAAAAAAAAACAAAAAACAACCCCCAGCAGCCCTGCCCCTCCCTCCCCCCCGCCCGAAAAAAACCAAAAAACCAAACGCAAAACCCAAAACCCACTCTATTTCAAAATGCATGGTAGTTCTTCGTCAAGGTGAAAGTATCAATGGAAGATTCATGCAGGCTGGTAGTGCAGTGGAGATAGTCCGCAGGGAGCCAAGCCAAGAGAGGGAAATTGTAGAGCAGGATAAAGGAAAGCTGACCATGCACTGAACAGCACATTAAGATGAAAGAGAAAGATCAGAAGTTTGCAGTAGGAAAGCTAGTGTCGCACCCCTTGAATGAGGCTTATCCCACTGAAATTCAGCTGTCTAAAAGTTAAGGATCTATGTAATCTTGGCTTCTTCTCTAGTCAATGGCAAGGAACACACATCTCCAGAGAACAATTCCTCTATCCAAGAACTGAATGAATTGTTGTTTGGAGGTACTTGCTTCTTCAGTGACTACACAGTATCTGGGCAAGTGGTTTAAAAGGTATCAAGACAACTGAAATCAGGAGAGTTGAATCCCAGCCTTCACGTAAATCACTATAGTAGTTCCATTACTTTACAAAAAAAAGAAAAATATTCTTATGAATGAAAAGCACTCATGTTCATCCAACAATCAGATGAAAGAAGAGTTAAATCCATAGTAGATATGGACAATACCATTCTACACAAAATAATGTCTGAAAAGGTTTTACTGCAACCTTCTTAAACTTGGGGAGTCATACCAGTTCTGAGCATTCAGTCAGAAGTAGATCATTTGCCTTTCAGGAATTACTGATGACAGAAGAAAACATTCATTTCCATTGAATATACCTTTCTATACTTCTACACTATCAGTTTTGTTCTACACAAAATTTATAGCAGTACGGATCCTACTGCTACTAAATATGAGGAGAGTAAGCACTCAATTCTAAACATGTATAATTACTGTGAGTAAAGTTTTTTATAACCACACTTATTATTCCTCCAATACTTGCAAGTGGTTAATAGCATGGAGAAGCCTAGAAGCTTTGATAGCTTAAAAACCCCTGCTTCTTTCTATTTATGGATTACATTGATGAAAGAATTAACTTATGATTGCAGAATTTGCAAGCATATCTACAGGTACCTTGATGTGCTAATTCCACATAGCTTGTTTAAACAAATTGTATATATACAATTATCCACATGGAACTGACAATGAAATTTGGCAGTCTGCTCGGGCATGTGTGGGTGATAGAGCTGAAGTGTGTTTCCAAATCTCTCTGAATGGCCTAATCATTTGAACTACTCTGTCCTCCAAGAATACTTCATGCTGGTTATGCACCAACACGGACACGAAACCCTTCTTGAAATTCATATATATGGGATTTAGTACACGGATGTATTTTGACAAACAAAATTCAGTTTTTCTTCACATACCTTAGCTTCCCATTTGAGTTGCTACAAAATGTCTTTCTCCAAGCAGAGAGCACTCTAAGGAGCTAGGCATCACAGGGTAAAAGAAGAAAGATTAGCTCCTGAATACATCAGAAGTCTCTGGTCCATACATCTGCTTTACTTTTCCTCGTGTTAACTGAAGAGGCCGGGCATAAAAGTTCATTTGGTCTTCTAACCAGTAGTTTGCATGTCCAAATTCTCAATGTACACAATGCAAGTATGGCAAGCATGTTCTTTTGAGCAAGGCCCAGGGAACTCACTGCAACATAAGCAAATGCAAGTGCCACTAGCCATGGAAGCTGCAAAGCTAGTCAAACTAGAGGATTCAAGAACTGTGGACATTTTGTAATTAGCTTTGGTATCTGAAAGGGTAGATTATAACATGTACACAGGAAGGCAACTGCAGACTGAATATCCACTTATAATTACTTTCCGCATAACTTATTTAGCAGCAAAATATGTTCCCAGTAGTTTCACAGGTCATATAAAACAAATTAATGAAGCAGATGTAACAAAGAAAACCATAAACCCAGTTAAGCTGACACACCAGCTACAAGAAGACTCTCATTCATTTGATACACATTTGATATTGTTTTGTGACTAAAGCAAGACTGAGACAGAGCAATAAATATGTACATTATTATAATAGTAGAAAAACGTTCTCACTTCTGTCACCAGCCTTTTTCCTTTTATTACTATGATTTTCTTCTGTTGCTAATGTACTTTATCTCTCATATCAGTTGGCCTCCAGTTCCCTGTTATAATATGACTTGCTCCCAGACACTGTGCTGATAGGTGCCCTAGAATTTCAAGAGTAAAATAGCAGATTTATCTTTTTGCAACATTCAGAGACTGTGCTAGGCTGGGGGCAAAGGAGAACCTCTAGAATAAAGTTCATAGCGGAGTATGTCATTATGAGCGGATCTATGCATGTTTAAGTCGCTTGCGGCTGTTTTACAATTTTGGCTAGCAAGGAGGTGTAAACTGCAGAAGGTGATAAATGCTTTCCTTTCATCGACTGTAAGTTGTCTGCCCTTTAAGGCCACCAGAAAGCTAGGTCTGAAGACAGATGAACAGAATATTATACAATCTCAGGAAATGATGAAGAGCTGCATTTTTAGTCGCCATCTGGTGGTTTCCTGTTGAAAGAGTCTCTTAATGGCAGTTGTGATGTCGTGAGATTATTTTTAAGGATTGCACCAAGTGCAATAAACATCGATGCAAGCATTTTACTGACTTCCCAAGGTGGTGTGTGTCACTAGACATGCAAGGATAGCATCTACTAACTGATCCTAAAATGCATTTTTGAAAGTAGGTATTACACTCTCACTAGTTGAGAATTTCTCTTCTTGCTCACTCTGTTAAGTACTTGGTAGCAATAGTGAAATCACAACATATTTACTACGGTCTGAGAGAACATACTTTTCTGACAAGCCCTATTTTTGTGATCATCCTGAAGTATTTTTCCATGTATTGCATACTATTTTTTTGCTTCATTTTATGGAGATCTTGTCTTTTAAGTGACTGATTTTTCCAGATGTTGACATGATTGCTTAAGATCACTTCCCTCATGTTTGCATTTACTTGTGTGAATAAGTGTGCATGGTGTTTTACAGCCCGTCATCTTTTGTCAGAAAGTGTCTTGGAAGCAGAAAGAGCACTTTCCGTTGAAGATTACCTTCTTTGTTGGTGTTGAATAGGACAGCCACATTTCTGGTCTTTAAGAACATGATGAAGCCAAAGGGCCACTGAAAATCCTCTTTTCATATAGGTAGGTTGTCAGGCTGAGATACGCAATTAACAAACCAAAGCATAATCATCAGTTGAAATTTCTACTGGACTTTCAGTCCCTCAAGAAAGATTGAGATCTTGGTATTGAAGAGAGCGTGCTGTCACTAGTCAGCAACTAGAGGAAGCGACATGTGAGCCATAGCTAGATTATTGATTTACGGTCAATATAAGTAGAATAGGCATTCTTCAACTAGTAGAGAGGTTGTGGGAAACCTGGAGGGGGGGCAAGGACCTACCCATCAAGATTAGAGATTTGGAATAGCAGCAAGACAGATGTGATAGGTCTGTGTGGGATATCACTCCCCAAACTGGGAGAGTTTAGATAAGATATGGATTCAAGGCAAAAGCTAAGCAGTAGGAAAGTAGGAAGAGGATAATGCGAAACAACATTTAACCACTCCCAGGTAGGAAGTAATAGCAAACTCACAGAAAGCAAAACCACTCAACTGCAACCTGCCAAAGAGTGTAGTTTCCTCAGATATTATCAGTTATGATTTGAGACTGAAAAAAGCTTTTTGGACATATTGTTCTGCCTCCAATTTGTGTACAAAATTCCAGGTATAGGTACTCTTATGCAGTAAAAAGGACTGTGAATGAGGACAGTATCAGACTGTGAGAACGAGGGGAGTTTCGTGGTGTTTTGAGAGAGAATTTTGTTGTTTGCAAATAAGCAATCCTGACTCTGTTTATTGTCCAAATATTTTTGCACATCAACTACTACAAGACTTTATCAGTGTAAGAAGTGAAGCAAATAGGAAAAACCTACATACACATAATAGAACTGTGTATGTGTTTCTTTTCATTCGTTATCACAAATAGCAAGAAGCTTTTGAAAACGGAAGTATTTATGATATAACATAGAAAATCAGTCTTTTCCTAAGTAGGCATTTTGTATAGTGTTAATATACATCAGGCTTGGTATGGTTTCAGTGGAATGAGGGTATATTATTTAATGATTTTTATGCTTGCTCCTTTTGCATCCTAGCATAATTTTCCCTTGAAATAATTTTCAGTCATAATTTATTGAGAGTCCTAATAATCTTTTGCTCTTTCACACTGATTCTAACAAGGTTCTGACCTGAATCCTCATGTGTTCCACATCATTTCCTTCTGGAGATTACCAGGCCAAGCCGAAGAGTAAATGAGTTGTAAGGTCAAGAGATTCTCACTGTGAGACAACTGCTGAATTCCTGGTAGCTATGATTGCATCTTTCTATTACACCTTAATCACTATTTGACAAATTCCAATCAGAGATTCATAAATTAATGTCACTTATTTTAATTAAGGCAATATGTTGCTTCACTACAGGAATATTAAAAATACACAGATCCTGAAAACAGTAAATATTTCTTAAAAGGATGGTAAAATGACAGAGCTTTAATCATGGGTGACTTCTACAGATATAATCTCTGATTTAAGAGTGGGTACAAATCATCACCTAGTAGTTATAGGAGAGGGAAAGTAGATTTGAAATTAATCTCTTTTTTTTTTTTTTTTTTTTTTTTTATCTCCAAATACTTTTAAGCCTTTGGAAATAAAATGAAAAAAATCACAGACGAGATTTTAATGACTTTACTATAAAATATATTTAAAAAGCAATGACTTCTGTTCTTTTTACTCATATTATTACATTGCTAACAGTTGAATGTAGCTTATATTAATAGCTATGCTCTCTCCAGAATTATTTCTTTTGGTGCTGAATAGTCTAGGAACCAAAGAATCAAATTCAGAACCCCCAACTGTACACATTGTTTCTGGCATTTCTGCTAACCAGAATCACTAACATCATCTCTTTGGTAGCAGAATCTATCCTAAAAACAGTAGTACAGTTTTTGCCTCACTAAGCTTCTTTGGGTTGGCTTGAAATATTCTTTATATATAAGGAAACACCCAGACCAATACATTTTAACCTGCAGAGCTTCAGTGAGGTTGTGTTAAGACACACCAAGTTCCACAGCAGTGGGAAGGAGAGGGACAAGTCTAACAGTTGCAGGCCACTCTAAATGATTAGGTATTTATTTAGCATTCAGATTTGGCAGTGAAAACAGAACAAGGTTCTGACTCCTGCTTCTTTATATATAAGGAAACACCCAGACCAATACATTTTAACCTGCAGAGCTTCAGTGAGGTTGTGTTAAGACACACCAAGTTCCACAGCAGTGGGAAGGAGAGGGACAAGTCTAACAGTTGCAGGCCACTCTAAATGATTAGGTATTTATTTAGCATTCAGATTTGGCAGTGAAAACAGAACAAGGTTCTGACTCCTGCCTCAGTGTCTCGCTCTTTCATCACACTCACTATAGGAAATGTACCTTAAAATACTTACACTTTCATTTGCCCATCAAAGCGCTGCTTTATATTAAGATCTCAGAGTTTGCTGAAGCCTTAATTGATTCAGTTTTGCAAACCTCATGATCAGGCAGAAAAATGTTTGTTGTTTCCATCTTGTAGATACAGAAGGTAAAATCCAATCTCTACCCAAATTCACACGGCAGTGTGTAGGAATATAAGGAATTCAAGGAATATGTTGTTCGGTAATACTTAATTTTCTTAGCAGGATAAACACTACATTTTTTAGAGATTAATGTAAAGCAACCACCTTCATGAAAACTACTTGTATAATACATGGAGTTGATTCAAAACACAGAACAATAAAAGTATCTTAGTCAGTTTATGATTTCACTGAGACAAATGGCTATAAATATTAATTTCTAAGGTAAAATTCTGTTGACTTTAGATCAAGACAAACAAGGGATGTCTTTAATGCTGTCAGACTTCTTGAAAATCCAATGAGCTGATGAAATAGTTCCACTGACAATATACACTATAATATCAATTTTCATTCGAGCTTGCTGTAATCCATGTTTGCTTTAAAGATTATAGACATAGTTGATGTGGGAATTAAAACCCAAGTATAGGTCAGATGATGATTTAAGTTACTAAACCTTTGTATCTCTCTGTCTATCAAATCCTTCAGTAATATGTGAACTCAAACGTCTATAGATTCTAGTACAGCAGTTGAAAATTAATCCTTAAAACAGGTGGGCCTAAGACTGACTTTGATATAAATTTAGAGGCAGAGTTTGTGCGTAGATACGAATATGATTTCAGTGATTAGAATTCACAGGACATCCCACTCAAGACTGATCTGGAAATGGAGCATATAGGGCATAGTTGGAGGAAGATAGTTATTAAAATAAAATACATTTTGTAAAATGACTAAAATTTGCTGATGACACAAATGATAGGGGAGGGAGATATAGAACAGAGAAATATGGTGCCTTAGCTACACTAAATTTATATGCAGATGAGTGATACAAAAGACCCCCATTGCAAAAGAAAAATATATGGGCCCAGGAATTATTTTAGGATTTGTAAATAAGGACCAACAAATAGATATGTCCTATGATCCCTATTACCTAAAATAAAAGCTCCATTCACATTCTCACCCAAGATTCAAACCAAACTCAAAATATTTTCTTCAGATCTCAAGAAAGGCCAGTTGAATCCATTAAATGATGAAACCCAAAGCATTTCTCCTAACTGTATGTTGATGCTAGATATATTTTTTCCTAGATTCTGCATATACTATCTCTATCATAAAAGTTTGCCAGCCAAACTGCAATTTTCATGTCTATTTCATAAAAGATTTCATGTCTAGCACAGTACACAGTGACATCTGAACTGAGAAGAGTTCAGCGCTGCGGTGGCTGGGGCAGCACAGTATCTGACTGTTTGCTACTCTGGGATATGTTTACATTGCATATGTAACTTGGATCACATCTTTAGGTATTTCCCTACTGAAGTGGCCTTGCAAGCACAGGTCTCCTTGAAACAAAGAACACACAGAGGAAACCAGTGGCAGGTATTTACAGAATGACTTACAAATACCTGATAAATGGTATTAGTGCTCTGCTACAAAGTCATTCTGTGTTTGCCATATTTGCTGTCTTAGGTGATTCAGCTAACAAACTGCTGAGAGGTTCTGCAGTCAGCAAAGGAGGGATGGTAATTCAGAGGAAGATGGAAAAGAGATGAGGGGCTGAGAGGAGGATTTGGGGGTTACACAACATTACGTTGCTGTCTTAGGGAATGCTAATGATTCTGTGCTCAGCGCCGTCAGCTCTTTTTAGTAGTCAGTAAAGTGTTAAACCTCATTGCCTTGTGCATACCAAAAAGACTAGACTTCTGCTACATGATAACAATAAATACTTTAAAACTCTACAGAAACTGTGCTTACTTTTTACTGATCAGTCAAGGTGACAGCTCGTGATGAGGAGGGCTGAGTAGTGGTAAGGTACTGGAGAAATCCTGTTTTTCAAAGGTCAGTACAGGTGGTAACGCTGTGGAATCCAAGGAAATAGGAAGACTAATCTGCATATACTGAAATTAGGCTGCCTTTTGTACGGCAGGACTGGAATGGATTGATCTAGTGCTAAAGTATTTACACTGTCTGTGGGTCTGAGGTAGATGATGCCTTCCTGGACTGAATTCAGAGGCCCAAGGGGACTCACGACTAACGCCCAAGTGCTCATGACTTGTTTTAGTGTTTTAACAATGCAAACAGAAAGTTTAGTAAGGACTGAACCTAGGCACTACACTTTTCTTCAGTTTCCCCAGTTGTGAATACTGCAGCCAGCAATATTGCAGCCAGCATGGAATCCACATTGTGCATCTAAAAAGAATATTTTGACAAAGTCAGCATTTAGACAACTGAATGTAGTCTGAGCCAGCCATTTCCCAGATATAGTTAGGAAGGAGATGCTATGGTGGTTGTAGCACAAGATAGAATCACTTTTCCTCATATAAGGTGCACAATAGAAACATCCTTAAATTCTTGAGTTACTTTTCCTTTTTCCAGATGATAGAGTGCTTCACTATGTCATGATACCAATGCATAGACAGACTGAAATTACATTGGCTTGCTTTTGCTGCTGTATTTCATACTGCTGTCTAAATTGCTTTCCACTATCACTCCTGTCTTGACTGTCTAGATTTCCTTCTGCCTGGAAAATTTATGGGTTTTGTTATTTTGTCCCCATCTAATTGTATTAGTCTGAATTCTTCTTTTTTTTTTTCTTTTTTTTTTTTCATTGTGTCCTGTCCACATTTCTAAATCTTTTACACTTCTTTTTTCTACTGTCTTGTCCTTTCCAGTTCTTTCTTCCTGTCATAGGTTTATATTTTTGGTGGAGACAGGTAGCAAATTCTTCTACAAAATCATTACCAAGGATCAAAATTTTAAGTAAATAATTAACTAACTAATTAGATTTTTAGAATTAATGTGGACATGTAGCTTACTGAGAACAGATCATGGAAAAAAGGCTGGGAGTGAACAATCCTGATCTGCTTCAGTACTTCTTAAAATGTAAATTATAGAAAAGTAGGTCTGTGGGAAAGAGCAAAGCCTGAGAAATGGAAGAAACTTGTTAATGTGATATACTGAGGAGAAGACCCAAAGAGTTTGAACACGGAAGATGCCCAGAATTTACATTACTTTACTTTACTTTAAGTAAATGCAAATATTTTCTAGATTTTGTATCTCAGAAGTCAATAAACTGACAAAGGATAAGTAATGAGTAAAGAATAAACAACTCACACAGGTATTCAGAAGAAAGGTACAGCCAAGTAGTGGGAAAAAGAATGATGGACAAAAGAGCTCGTTCTTGAAATTAAGGGAATTAAGGAATAGAGTGGAAATAGCTGGAAGCTGAGGAGCTCTTCACCTTGTAAAGAAAAATAAAAATCTTAATAAATCATAATAAACCTTTCAGCCACATAAATAAAAAGGTAAAAGGTGAGGCCTATTCAACACATTCCAAATGTCAAGGATGCATATAAGGCTAAAGAAAGTCTGTGAACCAGAGACTAAATGAATAGTTTATTTAGAGTTTTGATCTGGACAGTAATGTGTATATGGATAGTTCTAGGTACTCATGAAACTGCACACTACGTAATGAAAGCTGCCAAATCTGTGATGAAAACAGCATTTGGACTACTAATTGGTTGAAATTTAACCACCTTTTGAAAATACTAAAAGAATTGGAAAATGAATTTGCAAATTCAGTAGTAATGATTTCAGTTAATTTGTTAGTAGGGAATTGGACTTAGGACATTGAAAGCTACAAATAAAATACTAACCACAGTATCTACTTTTGAAAAAGAGAGTGTGGTGGGAAGGTAGTCCAGGAAATACCTGCTCATTGCAGTCTGAGAATATTATGTAAAGGATGCAGGTACAAATGGAAAGTAAACTAAAATTTACAATGGTTTAGTCAAAGGTAATTTCTATCAAATCAACTTAATGCCTGTTAAGATAACTGGTTTGATGAATTTGTAAATTCACGAACTTTGTATAGCTATGTTTAAGAAAAAGCATTAGATTTAATGCCCACAAGCATTGAAGTGGAGATAATGGGATGCATGGAGTTTATTGTATGGTGAATAAAAAGTTGGCTAAGAGAGAGATGATAATTCATTGACACCAGAAAGAAAGGGGATCATTCGCTTGTTATTTTCTTAGGGTGCTGCTTTTTTTTTAATAACCTCTGTTTAATATTTTCATTAATGAGCTTGGTCATGTAGAAAAGTAGAGGTGATACCAATCCAAGCCTTACTACCAGTTTGGGGAAAGACAAGATTATCATATGGTATATCTTCAAGGGATGGAATGATAGCAGTGAGATAGATCAGATCAAGTACAAGATCATGTATGTTGGAATGGATAGCATAACATTTGTTTTAAGCAAAAGTGGTTCATCAATTTAATGTGATGGAAGTAGAACAAATCTAAACGAGCAAGATGATGGTTAAACATCAGCCATGGAAAAAAGGTGGCAGGTTTGCAGTATGTAATGGGAGATACTTTCAGGAGAAATATTATTCCAGGCAGTGTATAGCTGCTTTACAAGGCTATTAGTAGGAGCACAGTTAGAATACAGTAATACTGTGTTAAGCAATCTGTGTTTAAAACAAACTAACAAAATCCACTGAGACTGGAACAGGAGCAAAGGAGGACTACTTGTATAACTAGAGGAAATGGAGGACTTATCATATATAAAGAGATTAAAGGGAATTCATTTTTCAGCCTAGCAAAATAAAAGTTGAGAAGGGTATGATTATTTTTCATAAATACATTCAGGAAATAAATGCAAAGGCATAAATACTGATGGATAGTACTTACAGAAAATTAAATGAATACAAATGTATAAATTTAAACTAGAAATTAGAAATAGTTTTCTAATCAACAAAGGAAGATTTGGAAAGGCTTACATAGCAATGAAGGAATCTAAATTGCTTCCAAACTTGATGAAGCTGCTGAGTTCATGGAAGATATTTGTAATATGACAGGAATGATTTTGATGAAAAAAGCAAAGACTTTTTTGTGTGGCTTTTTTTCCTTAGTCTTGCTCCACTGAAAATGCTTTTATTCCACCCAATATACTAGTTGTTTTAACAAAAAAAGACCCTAGCAAAACCCAGATAAAATCATGTGAAGCCATTTCTTGTTCCTCTTTCAAAGCCATCCTAAAAAGTCATTCCATCATGTCATCTCTGAATAGTAGATATAAGAAAAAATTACAATTCTAATTAACAATTTAACAATTCCATTAAGATATGGATGTGTCTGAATATCTGCATGCATTGTTTTTTTTTTTTTTTAATGCCTTTATTCCTTATTTACTCTTCTGTGTTACTGCCTGCCCTCAGTCCTCATCTATTACAGGCATAATATTCTTCAGTGGGAATCAGATACACAGGTTAATAAAGCTTCAAAATAGAGAGTATTGTCTATAGTGACCAAAAAAAAAACCGATTGCGTAGCATGGTCTAGTACTTACTTGGGAGGGGAAATTGAAGGATTTGGGGAACTGTTTCAGTGATACCAGATCATCCTTTTGCATGACTGCTTTTGATAGGGGAAGACAGAGAAAGTCAAACAACCCAAATGAACACCATGAGAGGCAACTATGAAAAAGTACCCATATCCGTTCCAGTCCTGAATTGCATTTGTAATTGCCATACTACTGGCAATTTATAAGAGCCAGAGATCCAAAGGAGTATTTTTTAGATCCACAAACTGAAAAGAGATTAAAAAGGTAGCATGGTGAGTAAGCTATATAGGACAAAGTTGAGATGATCATGCAATGAACAAGATACTTAAGTATACAGATACATTAGAGGAGATAGATAGGTTAGGAATGCTTAGGTTGTGGGTACCACTGAGGAACCATTTTGTGTCCTGCACCTTGACAGTTCCAAAGCATTTTGACATATAACCATCAGGAGAAACGTAAGTAACACGGGATTAACAATCAGAGGTAGTTGGAGGTTTTGTGTTTCCAAATTTTGAATATTAACATCTAAGGTCATCTAAGTCCCGCTGCTGAAAATCAAACATTAGATGATTTGTATCTTGATTGTTTGGTAATGTTTGCACTTTTTAACATGATAGATATACTTTGATAATATAGAAATAAAATGCATATATGCAAAGTCAATATTTTTAGATATTCAGCTATGATTAATGTTTTCTGGGAGAAAAACAAAGAGGGAAGGGAGCAAACATAGTACTTTACCTAAGAATAAAATTGTCCACAACAGCAAAGAGGAAGAAACAATAGTGGTCTGTTAAATTACTGATCAAGCAATGAATTCTAATCAGGGGACTCATGAGGACATAATTGAAATCAGAAAGGTTCACCTTTTCTGAACTCATTCCAGGTCTGGGACCTTAATTTGTATCTCGGTGTTTTGCTGTGCATGTACTTGGAACATGAAAACAGTATAAGCTTAATATTTCTGTTTAAACAAGTTTAACTACACTTGCATAATCATGGTGATTCCTTATTTGCAATTCAGTACATAGTGAAAGGGTTGTCACAGTGTTTGAACCTGACACTTTGGTACAATGCAATTTCGAAAAACAGACTTCTGTCAGATGTGCTGATCAGTCATTTCCCCTATTAGAGCTGACAGTGCTAAATGAAAGGCTTTTACACAAATCTTAATCGTGACAAAAACCCTTGCAATAATAAGCAAGGCTATATCCTGTCAATAAAGAAAACAACCTCTGAGTGGAAAGTGGTAAAGTAGATACCCACGATATTGCCTATCTTACTTGCACTGAGAATCAGTACAGTGATTGCTAATGTAAGGAGCCTTGTCTTATTTTTACCGATGCAAATGGGAGTTTTGCTAATGGTACCACAGTGACACTGAGATCTGGAGTATCACTGACAAAAAATGTATGGAAACACAAACAGGTTCATATAGGCTTCTTTGTTGGGCCTTTGTGTTTTCTTCTTCTGCCCCTCAGAATACAATGTTTTCTCTCCTCTGGTGGAAACAGTATAATTTTGCCATTACTTAGCAGAAAATATGCTTCCATGTCTTTTGAAAGTGTAAAGCTATTTGGAGACAGTGAATATATCTTTCAACATATGGTAATATGGGTTTTGGAAATCTGAAAGTATTAACTGTGGTTGTCTTTACGGCAAACTGTATTGCCTTGAAATAATGTGAAGCTTGGCGGTTTTGCTTTGCAGGGGTCCACATAAATGTTTTATTTGGCTTTGATACACTTAGAATAACATCTGCTAATTTATATTTGAGTTTTCTGTTGTCTCAGTAAAATTCTGACAAAACTCCTGGATTTCTCTCAGTTTTACATGCCACCCATGAAAAACTACAAATTAGACATGTTACAAATGCATCAAATGTTTTCTCAGGCTCAGAGATTTATGAGCTCCAGAGAATGTTTTGTTTAAAAAGAGGAGTTTTACACTTCACAAATTGACTAAAAGTTGACAGACATTTTAGTTTAACTTGCAAACGTTATGTAGATTTTTGTTGTGAGAAGGAAAGGCAAGCTGGTAGAAAATATTGACATGAAATGATTTCGAGCTAAGATTAGAGTTAACACGGATTTTCAAGAGCCTAGGTAACATTAAGGACAAAAAGTCATAGAAGGATAAGGTAAATACCCACATATGAACTACCAGAAAGTAAATTAGACAAGACAAGCTAGTTACATGCTTTGGACATCTCTAATTAAGGAATTCTAGGTAAGTTACCCAGCCTACGGCATCATTGTTCTCAGTAGTGTACTGTCACCATCATCATCATCTCCATCCTACCTAACACCAAAGCCTGAGGGATTAGCCATCACACCACTGGGCATCACATTTCCTTGATTCTTAGACTGCTTTGAGACACTGTGAATCTCAGCTGCTATTCCCCAAGGAGCCTATTTAAAAAGCAGAGCACAGGAGGGGTACTCTGTTGTTGGCAGCTCTCGTGGCTTACACAGATGGTCTACTGCCTACTGTGTCTTTTAAAAGTTGGTTTCATTCCTACATGCAGAAGATTAAAGTAAGAAAGTGTCAATCACAGATGTACAGATTGCCAAGTCTGACTGGCTTTTGAGTTCCTGGGTAGCAACCACTCAGGTATCCAAAATCAAAGAAAAACTAATTGGCAGAGCATGCATCTACACCATGACCATGCAGACCCCAGAAAAAGAATTCTGATGAGTGAAGAGCAGAGACACCCTTGCTTTGGAAATGACATGCCAGCCAGCCTGGGCCCACAAGCAGTGATCCTGCGCTCAAGTTAATAATCATCTCAGAGGGTTTTTTTTCACTGAGGTGTGACAGTGTGAAAACACATCTTGGTTTTGTAAACTTACTGGTTCTTCTGAATACTGCCTTCAGGGTGCAGCACCTTGTGCACTGTGTTGCATGTGCAGTGTTGACCTATTGCAACAAGTTATTTTATGCACTCCGGCCGCCCAGTGCTCCCAGAGTTCAGAGAGTTGTCTGTGTTTATTGTTATTGATACAGAAAAGCAAATGCAAATATATATAAATGGCAGAGCTGCTGGGTTACACATTTTAAAATTGTCCATTCTAAGGAATTATTCCCATTTTAACCTGCAATAAGTTAAGACCATATCACCAGGATTTGAAATACAACTCTCAACCTGGATTAGGAGAAGCTACACAGCTAGCAGTACTTTTGTTTCCAGGGAATTGTTTTTTGACAACTTGTAGAAAGTTCTCTACTGGAACAATTTTACATTGGGAAAAGGTTCATGCATTCAATAAAATCAAGACCTCCTCATCAATTTCATTGCTCTTTTTCCAGAAAATAATTAAAATGTTTTGGTTTGATGTGGCTAGAGCAAATATATTAGTTTATTACATGACACTTCTACTGTGAATTCTTTTCTAACGTCAGCTACGGTACAACAGAAAATGAAAACATGAACTCGAAGAGAATGTTGGAGCCTTACTGATGCAGCATTTGTTTGAAGTGAACATATTTTGGAGTATTTATAGGGGAAGGAATTTGCCATTTTATTTATTTTATCCCAATTTGCGGAGACAACTAGACCAAATTGTTTATGAGAAATTCTGTTTGACCTGCTCTGCTACTCAAGGAGTAAATGAATGCTCTAAGGGAACAGCAACTGTGGAGCCAGTTCTTTCCCTCCTGTCTTTGTAATTTGTACTTAGCCATGTGTAACCCTGCGCATTATGGGCAACATGTGATGTCAGCAAAAGCAGCTGCCTGATTAAGTGCTACCCACTGCAGAAACAGGGCCCTGGACTATGATTTGTGGGGCAACAGTCATCATAGTTAGACAACTACAGTGTTTACTGTAACTTGGAGGGCAAGGAGAGGAGGAATATATGCCTCATTAATATCTACTTGGTAAATTCTCAGAATATATATCCATATACATATTCGATATATCTCATCCTGTTATCTTCAAAATGCTCATAGTTTGGATACAGCTCCAACTTCACTCTGGCTTAATAGGGTAAAGCTATATTTCAAACCTACAGTGTCATCAGAGAGTTGTTTATTTCACTTGAATAGATATAAAACCTCTCCAGTGTCATCTGAGATATAAAAAATGGCTGGAGTGCCACGTTTAAAAAAAAGAACACAGAAACATTTTTTAACTTGGAAACTGGCATTTTTGGATGCTGTTGCTTTAAATATGTGATGAATTTCTGGTTTTGCTCAGTAGCAATAGTGATTTTCTGAGAATTAAGGCACAAGATGATGACACTTAATGTTTGCATGTGGGAACTGAATAACTTTTGTCTTACTGTTTCAGCCTTACTCCCTGGAGCAGGCAATTAGACCCACTGAGCCAAGCAGTACTGTTGCCTTTCTGCCTCCCCAGGTGTGCTTCAGGCCACCTCCCAGGACAGGAAACAGGGTTAAACCAGGCTCTGATCGTTCTTTGCCCTCCTTCAATTTACTGGTTTGTAAGAGGCCAGTGAGGAGGCAGTGTAAGAAGGCACATAGAGCCTCGTGGTAGTGTGCTGCTTTATAGCAGACTCAGGGAGACTGCAGTCATCTGGAGGTGATTCCCAGCTACACAGGGAGTTGTGCTCTCAGGGAATGTGGTTCCACTCCAGGTGAAAAATGCTGGCTGGGTCAGGGCTCAGACCCTGGTATACAGCCATGACAGATGCAGACACACAACCAGACT
>NW_009203520.1:51556-59074 GCF_000690835.1 Fulmarus glacialis | reverse complement strand
GCTGAAGACTCCCTGGTGCTCTTAATGGGGGAAGGTAGGCAGATCAAGATGACATGGTAATGAGTTAAGGCATCAGTTTACACTTGCAAAAAACATGTAAAACTAGGTATCACAATTCATTGTTATGGTGTCATCAAAAACTTCTATGTTCCAGTGGCTTCAGATGGCTTACAGCTTGAATGGGTACAGTGGCTTAACAGGGTGTTAGAACTACAGGGTGAAAGGAATATATTTCTCTTTCACATGGTACCTCAGTATTACTAACCACTCATGTGCATTGTGTGTTGTTGATTTTTGTTCAATCTGCACAATTTTGGAGAGTTTAAACTCCTGTCCAAATACTTCATACATATGAGTAATCTTCCTGAAGTCTGATTTCTGGGTCCGGAAGATCACAACATGATATTTTATTGAAAAAAACCCACAAGTCTTTTTGAAATAATTGTTTGAATAGCTGCCAGAGCTGTGGCACTCAGAATCACTGCTGCTGTGATGCAGCAGGACAAATGCCTTGGTCCCATGGTCCTGCTCGTGTCCTTGCTGAGTGTGGCTCATGGCAGCCTGAATGATCTGACATGGGGGCCCAGAGGAAAAGTCCTGGTTATAGCCTGCCTGAGAAGTAAAATGTATGCATTAGGGGACTTTTACCAGTAATCTTTGTTTACATACAAAGTAGAGGACAAAAACGAGTACTTCCAATTTTGATAAAAAGGCGAGAGAAACATCGCAGCTTCTTGTTGCTCTCATGAGGTCTACAACAAAACTCTCATTGATTTCAACTGGGAATTTTGTTTGCCTATGGGTTGCGCTAGACATCAAAGAAATTATGAAGTCAAAGACACTTCCTCTCAGGCAGTTTGAGTATTGTCTATAATGTAAATACGGGCCTTCAACCTCACAATATTTTCCCACTTAATTCTGGAGGTTTTACATTTGCCGTTTTTAGAAACATACATTTTAAAAGAACCCTAAGAATTCATCTGCCGTTTGTGTATTCATTCAGCCTTCTGTCTGTGAAAGTCTACTTGCCTTGAGAAAAGATGTGTAATGGTTTTATATGGGATATGAAATTTCTCTCATAAATGTGATATGATCTAATAATTAATGAATGCCAGAAGACAAGCTAGAAAGCTTAAAGTCTAACAACTCTTGGCTAAGTTATTCTATCTTCTCACTTTCCATCATCTCAGACTTTCAAATAGTTCTAGGTTTTCTAACTAGGTAGATATTAAAAGTCCAAATCTCTTTATATTGAAGCCCTATTTCTCCCTTTACGTGTCTCTGCGCATATAACATAACATCAAAATGAGGTGAATGTAATGTAATTTATTTCCACTTTAATGTTCCGTAACAGTTTAAGAATGGCATACAGTGGTATGGGTATTACTGCAAAATCTTACTATATATAAATTAAAGTTAGGCTAATAATAATAGTAATAGTAATATTTATATATTCATTTACATATGCCTTTATACATATTTTTTGCTGGCATGTCTGGGGGAAGTGAATTGTAGGTACTATCAAGTGTGCAACATTTTTTCTGGACAACAAAAATGGAAAGGGTCAAATATTTTGTTTGACAGAAATAGGATGCTTTCTTTTGATTAAGTGATTTTAATTTACATTTTTAATTAGGTTAATAAAAATTATTTATGTAAAAATGTTAAAATTCAAATTTAAAGTATACTGAGAGGATGGAAATCAGTCAGCAGAATTTTATAGAATGTAGGGCTGGCACACAGTCCAAATAATTTTGCAATTTTTCATGACTTCCTGAAGATAAAATTTTTAGCAGTATATTAAGATATTAGACAGGATTTTCAAAGCGTTTAAGTTCATAAAAGGGAGACAGATGCCTGACAAGATTTTAAAGTGCATAATGGGGCTACCACACCTACTAGCGACTGCATAGAGGGCTGTGAATATTGGCACAACACGGGGTATCTTTTGTGCTTATATACTTGACAGATAGATATCTTTTTGCATTTTACTAGAATTAATCTTTCTGTCTCACATGTACCAGCTTCTTCCCTGTTACTACGTATTTTACCTCTGTTCTCTTTCTTGGAACATCTATGTATTTTGTTTGTTTTCCCTTTTCCTTACCAGCCCTTTTTTATCTCCTCTTTCCTATGTGGAAAGAAAAAGTCATGCTAACATCTGCTGGGGAGACAACATATAGTAAAATGATTCACTTAGGTAAAAGTTGTCAAAATTGCCAGTAATAATGTCCCCGGTCAAAAAAATAAACCAGCAATATTCAGGCAGATTTGCAATTGGCCATGTATCTTTGACTTTTCAAGACCATATATAATGCAGCAGTGAACTGCTAACTCATTTCTTGTATAAGAATAGGGCAATGGAAGATACAAAATCATTGAAAGAATACATAAAAAGGCTGAAGAAATAATTTCTGAATCTGGTAAACAAATGCAAATAATTACCAACAAAGTAGAGAAAAAATGTAAAACTGATTTTATAGCCTGATTTCAGTAAGGTGATGTCATTAATAGAATCCTATTTACTAAGTTTAATTATTTTTCTCCTGAAAAGCTTGGACTACTTCCAAGTATATACTTAAATTGTTATTCTCATTGGAAAATACAGTCCAAATCTTCCCTTTTGTGTAGATTCAAAGCCAAATAGAATGTTTTTTATGTCATTTTAAGACAGAATAGTCACTGCAATTTTTTAATGAAAATAACTAAATACATACGTGTTATAGCTTTAGTAACAGTGAACATACTTAGCAAATCATTGGTTTAACAGAAAAATTTCTTTCTTAGTGTTCTTCTTTCAGGAATCAAACATAAACATTCAGGACCCATTTGGTTGTCTTCCTGTTGAATCATAAATCAGTACTGGAAACAGAAAGCAAGCTGTAGTTCTTGCAATGAAAGCCACTGTTCACATAAATTGAGAGTCATTGGTTTTATTTTTAACAGACTGCCTAAAGTTTGGTGTGGACATGTTTATTCCAAATAAAATGAACATAAACCCAAGATCAAAAAATATAAAATGATGCATACAACTATATTTAGAATAATCCTAATGTAATTCTCAGTTGCTGAATTGATTTGATCTCCTTATTTTGGGGAGTAATTGGAGTCTGAGATATTACCAACAGCTTCTAACTCCAATCTGATTATTGCTATAATCCTGACAGTGATTGATTCTGAGTAATTATCTCAGAAGCAGAATTAGATTAAAAAACAATATTCCAGATTACAGAAGACTCCAGTCCGTTCTTGTAATTAGTTCCACCTTCAAATGTAGGATGCTATCATATTTGAATAATTTAGAATGAATTATTTGCAAGCAGCCTGTTTGACTATACTTTAATAGGAAAACAGATAAACAAGAAACCATAATATTTTAAGAAACATTACATTGTGAATTAGCAGCCTCATTGCAGTAAAGTTTACTTAGCCGATGTTTTCAGTTTGCCATGTAGCTCCTAAAATATTACTAGGTACTATGCAAAAGCCCAGTGCTACAATAATCAGTGATCATGTATTCATAATGATGATTTATGATTACTGATGGTGTCATTATCATCATAATTATAGTCTATGAATTAATTTTTCACAACTGGCATCTGAATCATTTTCAACTGTAGGCCTTTCCTTTATGAGAAGAATTTCTTGCAGATAATGGCCATAAAGAATGGACTCATGAGAATGAACCCAAGCAAAAAACCATATTTGAAGTTCTTGAGCAATATTCACTTACTATTTTCATTAATTCTGTTTACAGCAGTGATGGCCTGGACCAAAAACGGATGAAGCTTCATTGTGCTAAGCACGTTAAAAAATACCTAGAATGAATGGTCTCTGTCCAAAACACACTAGTAACAGGATCTTAACAGAAAACAGAGAAAGAAGTATATGTCCCTTATGTACTGTAATTTATGGAAAATGATGTCTCCAGTTTTTTTCTCCCTTCCTTTCTTCCTTTCTCTCATTACAATTAATTGAAGAAGTGGACTCAAAATATTCCATAGTCCAGACTCATTTTGAAGATCATGATTCCTGATGCTTCCTTCGAGCCAAAGGTGATGTGTTCTGGGCCATCTCTTTTCATCAGGTACCTTGGGATTTGAGAATAGGTATTTTGTTCTCCAGGCCCATGCTGTTGGGCAGGTGTGATAGAGTTTTGACAAAGACACAACAAGAAAAGTTGTTTCAGGGTTGTTTCCAGCCAGATCCAGACAGGTGTTGAGTCAGAAAGGAAAGAAGGAATTTAATTCAATGGTGAAAGCAGTAGAGACAATTATATATGGAAAACTCTTATGATTCCCAATATCCCAGGCTTTGATCCTGGGCAGACTTCAGTTTCTCATCCTTTTGTCCTCCTTTGAAGCTCAAGTACATGTTGTAAAGGAGGGTGATGTAGGAGAGGAAATAGCTGTTGAGAAAAGCATTGATCAAGTTCAAAGGAAGAGAAGCTGGACAAGGATAAAGGAATTTAGAAAGGGGACAGAGAACTAAAAAATGTTGAGTTTAAACAGACTAAAACTTTTGACCTTTTAATTTTTATGCAGATGTTTTTATGAAGGCATCTCTCAAAATCCAACAGCGTATGGTACATGTTATTTTCAAATATTAAATGTACATACAGTAAAGTAACCTTGAATATATGATGGTATCAGGAATTAATTGCAAATACAGGGCCTTGAAGGGAGCTCTTACATTAAAAGTAATGGTAACAAAAATGAATATGATTAAGATTAACTATTAATTTTAGTCTGTTACAAATCAACTATCGCTCTGATGTCTAAGCACGACACAAAATTTAAAAGTACGAAAGATATGGCCTCTCTGAACAGTATAAGATTAGTGATCATTCCATTTGGATACATGCAGTCTAAGGACAGTGCCTTATTTTGTTAATAAGATATAAAAACTGTGTTCACTGTGCTCTCTACCACTGATAAACAAACAATGTAAAGCCAACACATAACAGATGATGAAAACAGTAATCTGTTATAATGCACGGGTGGAAATTGGCGCTTTTCTTGTACCTCTGATTTTCCCACAGAGATTATGTATACTTTGGCCTTTAGTAAAGATGTTGATCTGTGCTTGTTTCTTGAAAATTCTTTGGAATAAAAATACTCTGATGTACTTAGGATAGGCACATGAAAGCAGTAGATAAGGTTACTGGAATAGCTTTGTCATGAAATTCCAGATTTAAATCTCCAGAACATGAGTAGTTGTGCTTTTGAGCCTTCCCTTCTATTTTCGTTATGCACTAAAAAAAGTTTCCTTTCTAAATATAGTAACACATTTTCTTTTTCTACAGCACTTTGAAATGAACAAGTAGAGTTCTTTATAGTAAATACATTGACTCAGCACTAATAATATTCTGAATGCAAAAAAGATTGCTGTGGGTCATAGACTGAACTAATGTAACTTCTCTTAGCTTCTTTGACAGTGTTGAATGACAAAATCCAGGAGCTGAAAGTTTGCATTTTTTTAATCACTTCCATCCTGATGACCTCTGAAGTTTATAAAGTTGTATTACTCCCTTCACTCTCACATTAGTTTTGTCACTCTGTTTTAATCAACAGTATTAAACGAGTTGGTAATTTTGATTGTAACTATATCAAGAACAGTTTTAATATTGATAATATTGTTTAGATACAAGAGTAGAAGGGGTAGAGAATACCAGCCCTTAGAATAGCTGAACTTTAAAGCTTTAGCCTAAGAGGACATTTCTAGTTGAATGTTTACACCCAATTCATTTATGTGGTTCTTAACACTGGTTTTGACAGCGTTGGTTAGTTATGTCAGGCTCTACTTAAACACTGCCTGTAGCTAAACAGAATTTGCTGGAGATGATATTTTTATATAAAGCTAACTTTGTTATTGAAGCCTTTAGCAGTGAAAATACTGCAGACACTTACAAACCGTAACTGAGGACGCACGTAAGTGTTGACCCATGGGTAAGTGCAGCTTCATAAGCTGTTAAGTGACTACATGGATCAACCATGTCTGCCATTCTAAGGTATTTGAGGCATTCTGCTGATAGTTATGGACTTCCAATCTAATTAAGCTGCTTATTTTATTTTAGAAAAACACCAGATTTAAATAGTAAAGGAAAGAAAGAGTTGGGGCTGTGCCCTAGAAACCATCATTGTAATTGTCTAGAGTATGTTGTATTTATAATTACACAAGGCAACCTGTAACTGCTAGAGCATGATTCAGAACTTACTTTTGGACTGTAGGAGAGTTGTTCAACCTTTTTATACTGAGAAGCACATAGACAAAGGCTAGATTGGTGGCCTTCCAGTCTGATAACAGCAAGCATGATTTGCGTTTATACTTTCAGTGTGGTTTGATCCAGTTTTGATCTCACCTATAGATGTGAGGTTCGATGGTTACAGAGGGAGAACTGATCACAGCTATCCCTGCTTTTGAATTAACTAACTAGCAATGACAAAGTCCATTAAGTATGTTGTTCATCTAGCAATGCAGAGGTTGGGACACGTGGCTCAAATGGACAGTGCTTGAGTGTTCAAGCTATATGCTGAACTAGGATGTAGAAAGAGCTGGTTGTGTATGATAGTTTATCAAGGACATCCTAAAACTTTAAATTATTTGCAAACTTTAAAAATTTTTATCTGCAAACAGACAGCAATGTGAGGGAAGCCTTGTGACAAAAAATCTTTGCCACATTTTGATCTGAAAAGTTACTTGTTCACCTAGCATAGCCTATATTAAAACCATATTTATTAAGATATTTTCTTCGTCAGGTTTGAAGGTCACTGACAAAAAAGAACCACTTAGGTGAAAATCAGAATTATCAGTTACCTGTGAACTGGATTGCTCCTCTGAATCCTTTGAAAGTGTCTTGGTTCTGGCTGGGACAGAGTTAACTATCTTCCCAGTAGCTGGCGGAGGGTGCTGTGTTTTGGGTTTGGAATGAGAAGAGCGTTGATGGCCCATTGATGCTTTGGTTGTTACTGGGTGGTGCTTGCACTGGGGACTTTTTGGCCTCCTATTCTCTGCCAAGTGCAGGAGAAGCTGTTCGGGGGAGCATAGCCGGGGCGGTTGACCCAGCTGACCAATGGGGTATTCTATACCATGTGACTTCATGCTCCGTATAAAAACTAAGGGGGGTGAGGGGTGCCCCCCTTTCGTGACATGCGGTCAGTGATTGGTGAGCAGTTGCATTGTGCATTGTGTGCTTTGTATATTTTGTTATTGTTGTTGTTATTATTGTTATTATTACTGTTCTACTTTGTTTTATTTCCATTATTAAACTGTTTTTATCTCAACCCGTGAGTTTTCCTACTTGTGCTCTGCCGATTCTCTCCCCCATCCTACTGGGAGGGGTGGGGGGTGAGCGAGCGTCTGTGTAGTGCTTAGTTGCTGGTTGGGGTTAAACCACAACAGAAAGTTACCCTGAGTGCCACACTATTTTTTGGGTGACATTCTTATGCACTAACTAAATTTCATATTTCTGCCCTGTGCCTTTGGCCTTGGTACAGGCTATTTAAACCTTTGGCCTAG
>NW_009203520.1:5197-51544 GCF_000690835.1 Fulmarus glacialis | reverse complement strand
AGTGAGTAGATGCACAACCTCATCACTGCGTGGGTGACAAAAGACTGAGAATATATAAAAGAAGCTTTCCTTCACCCTCTGCACATGACAGCATGAACATTTGAGCTGGCATGTATGCTGTGGCCCACTTACTGCTAACGCTGGCCACCAGCAAAGTACAACTGATTCCCTGGAGGAAAGGGATTGACAGGGAATGACTTAAGGCACAGAGATGTGTTTGTGCCACAATGATGGCCAGTGTTTCTCCTGAGGTGATGCTTTTACTGTAATTTTCTTAGCTGTATGCATTGTCACCAGCTCAAGGCTGTTCCTGGAGGTACAGACCAACCCCTGTTCATTTGTTTCTCATGTGCAAGGCTCAGCTGCAGCAGGTACCTTTATCCAAGGAAGGATGCCATCTCATTCTCTCCAGAAGTGAATGACAGACTAGCAGTTTGACAGCATATTTCCGGGAGAGAAATACTTTTCAGATTCTAAGCTGCTTTAAAAAAATCCTATTCTTATAGTATTTGATATAACAATCTATACAGCTCTTATTTCCTATATTTACTCTTTTCTTGTATTCTTTCTGACAGGAAGGTTTATTTACATCATTAAAGCAAATAAATAAATCCTCTAACTGATAAGCCTCCTTCTACTGTCCTGAAACACTTTGAAATGGTCAGCCTCCCACGCCTTTTCAAATTTGCTATTCCCAGATAAAAATGCAAGCCTGTTCAGGATGTTTATTTTCAGTGAATATCAAACTAAACACCTGTAACAAGTGCCAAATTGTCTATTCTTTTATGTTGTTGAGTGCATAGAAACAGCACTGAGAAAACTCTTTCAATATTAAAACTATGTATTTTGCTTTCTCCGAAGGACAAAAAGACATGATTTTCTTATACGCATTACTTTTTCCCATCTCTTACTCATAACAACACATACCCTTTGACCATCAGTGTCACTAATTCCACTGCCTAAATCTCTTTGTAAGTAAATCTCTATCCCTTTATAAAATAGTTTTTTTGTCTTTGTCAGCTTATCTTCATTATAGCTAAACCTAATTCACTCTCTTCTAAAGGATTTATTTTTTGCCAGTATTAGGGGAATGCAATTTGAAATGTTTCCTTTGGAAAACAAAGAAGCTATAAAATCTATGTATTTAAATCTGGTTAACATTTGTTTCTGTAATGTCATTTTAGCAAAAGTAGAATGTAGAAACACAGCACTTTCCTCCATTTTCAAAGCCGGTCATATAAGAGAGAGCTGAACAAAAAAGAGCCCTCCACATGCATCACAATTCTTTTCTTGCTTCAGCCATTTCTGATACGCTTAGGTGATACATCCATCCTCATTAGCTATTGTTCTTCTTTATGGGCAGACTATCTTGAACAATCAACTATCCTAGACCTTACACGGGATAAAAAATAACCTCGCTTTGTTCCTCTGGACCCTTCTGCATGGTTTCTTGTCCCTTCTTCCAATTAATACCATCTTTTTCAATTCATTAGAGACTTCATATTCAATTTCCTGTGTGTTCATATATGCCAGAGTATGTTAAATTACATTTTGTTTGCATAAAATAGTTCAGTTACAATACATGTACAGAGAGTAAGATATGTTCTTGTCTACTTAATCTAGCTGCCCAACCACATATTTTTTACAAAGACTTCCATAAAATGTAAGTATTCTATAATCAAAAACTAATTATAATATTAATATTATAATCTCACCTTGACAGAGTAGTCATCTTTCTATGGTGGATATAAATTATTTGTAAATAAAAATGTTTCTAAAATTGTTTTCTGTAACACTATATATATATATATGTGAAATTTAGCAGCAAAATTCAGGAACAAAGATTAAGAAGCTGCAAACTTCAGTGAAGACCTGATAATCACTTATGATGAATCACAAAGGCAAAACTGAATTATAGTACCTAAGCCTACTGAAGAAAAGCAGTTCTCTGGAAATCACTCAAGTACTTGTGTAGATATAGAAACCATTAGCATTACACATATTCAGGTATTTTGCTTTAATTAAAGATTCGTTTTTAATGTATTTAAGGTAATTTATTTGCATTCTCATCACCATTATTATAATTCGTTATACTTCCATGCCTGGATACTTGACATGGCTAAACACAACAATCAGCAAACAAGCAAACAAATCAACATCTGAATAAGAAGAATTTCAACAAAAAGTGTATTACTCTTTGGCATATATAATTGGAATTACTATTTATTTCCACACCCAAAGCTGCTTGCAATGCATTTCAATTCTTTTTCTGCCATCTGTAATTTTCCTAAAGCTAAGCTTGATTCTCCTACACCTGTTTTCTTCTTTGTATGAGAGTTCTTATTACTTCTGATATTTTGAGGAAGTATCTTCTGCTTTTTGTATTTTGGGCACTGGAGTAGAAAATGGCTTTCAGTTTTGATCTCTACTTTGTCTCATCAATTGTAGAGTCAGTCTTCCGTAGGTTTTTGGTGCATTTTGTATCATTCCCGGTTTCTATTTCTAATCTGTGGTAACAGACTCTGTATTTTGCTAGGGTAAAACATCTACATATATAATAAACATTGCTATAGAAAATTTGTCTGCAGATTTCTCTTCACTCTCACAATCCAGGCTTTTAGTGAAATAAGCAGAATGTACAGGAAAAGTGGTGTGTTTCTTTCTATGTATAGTTGCATAGCTCATATCAAATTAATCTTTCGGCATACACATGAATTTTAAACATGGCAAGGTTTTACCTACAGTCTTTTCTTCAACTTGTTTTAATGTCTAATTAAAATTCACATCAGGAAAGATGTATGATTTGTCCTTTTTTAGGATGCTCATCTAGCATAAGTACAAGACTATCTCAAGTGACTGTGTACCTCCATTTTTATTCAGCAAAGTGTTTTTGCATATTGCTACTCCTGTGCTGCTCCTGAAGAATACAGTACAGCAATACCTCTAGTGAGCCATTTTTAAGTTAATTAGCATGGCACTGGGAGCTGTCTAGGCATGGTAACAGGGAACACCACATAGGCTAAATTACCCTTCTTCTCAGGCAGTTTTTCAGTAGATTAAGCTTCACTTCAGCTGAACTCTGTGCTGTTGCAGCTACTCTGTTCCTGCATGTCTGCGTAAGGCTGTGAAAATCCAGTTCAGATTTCTGTAGTTTGCAATGTAGAGATGCTGAAAATGCCTTGGTCTTGGTCATTGATAGGACAAGTTGTTTGTAGTCCCACACAAGTTTTATTCTGAAAATTTGGATAAAGAAATGAACAAAAGCAAATACCACCACTAAGTTAGTATTAAATATCTTATAATTTGCATTTGCCCTTGTGAAAACTCTCATGTTGATTAACTTCAAATATCTGTGGGCCAGGTGATATCTGGTAGTTTGAAAGGAACAGATTCTACTAGTAAATGAGAAGTTAAGAATTGCTCCTGTACAAGTACATTCTCTTTCCATGTAAAGCTCCCACAAGACAGAGTCCTGCTCTACTTTCTCTGTCTTCACCATGCCACAGATGTGAAGGAGGAAGGAGTGTGGGAAAGCATACATAAGCCAATGAATTTGTGCAGTTCTGTGTTTCTTATACCACTAACACAGTAGAATCTAACTCCTTGGTTACTTGATGACTACTGATGTAGTAATATAAGTAATATTAGCTCAATTAGCTAATCGACACTAGAACCAGTTGTAGTTCAACAGGAGTCAGCAGCTGCCATTTGCTCCCTAACATCTCCTCCCAAGCGCTTCCTTGAAGAACACATGGAAGAGAGTGAAAACCGAGCCTGACTTGCTAGTAGCAAGAATGATTTGATGCATATCAGCAAGGAGTGCCTCCCTGAGGAAGGCACATTCTCCTGTTTCTAGCCATACTGGATGCTTAGATTTTCATATGAAAAGAAATTATATAAACTTAAGTTATTTTATGTGAGCTGTAACAACAAATTTGGCTAGGGCTAAGGCATGTGAAAATTCCTAGTGTATTGCTGCTCTTCTGTAAGTAATGATGTTGGCCATGTTTCAGCCTTTAATGTTTTCACTTGGGCTTAATAAACTCATAAAAATATTCACTAAATTACTCTAATTTGTTTTCTAACTCTTTTTAGTAATCTTGGACTTGAATGTATACGCTCTGGTCTTAGAGTGTTAGCATTGTGCAAGTTTCAAACCTTTTAATAATCATTAACTCTGTTATCAAGATACTTTCTAATTTCTTCTCTTTTGTCCTGGGTAAATCTAATTTCTGATGTAGGTAAATGTTCATTGATTTCATTTGTACAGGCTGTGCTTAAGTAATTGTTTAACATCCTTTCTATTTTCTTATCCTGTGTCTCTCTAATTCTGTGCTAATCACTCTTCCAAAGGTGACTTTTCCTCCTTTACCAATTCGCAAAAGTGGACAGGATATTCTTAGTCCTTTATGTGAGAAAGTCTTCAGAGAACCATCCTTTATTATACCTCCTTTTATGGGAGATCTCTTTATTTTTATGTGTAACTTTCTGTTCCCATCCAATTGCCTGAAATTGCCCCACTGAAAAATTCAGATATAAATATTAATCATGTGTTTTTCAAGGTAAGAGAAGCTTTAATTCAAACCATGGTTAGAAATGTTTCAGAAACTATCCTGGGAATAGTGTATGAAGAAAGCCTTATGGCCTCCTACATGATTCCTGGATTCTGTGTTAATCTTTGCCAGCACCTTAACATTTGTTGATAAATTCTTTTAGCTTCACATTGGATGGCTCTGCAGAATTAAATATGAAAATATATAATAGAGTAGCCCTGCTCTATTTATTTTATAGCAATCAGTTAACTTGACTCTGTGACTGTATTTCCAGTTTTCCACTTTTCAGAGATTTTTGTACCAGTGCTAGATAAGCTTAGCCTAGAAACTGAAGGCCAGAGCTGACTCCAGGTTCCAGTAGACATCTCCTATTGTGGGGCAACAATTGGGGTATTTGACAACAATGAGAAGTGGCAGAGAATATATATTTATAAAATAATAACATTACTAGTGAGATTAGTGTGAAGCAGTTAACAATGGAATGATTAACACCACTGGTATTTATATCGTCACCTCCAGGTTTTAGTGTTAACTCCTTCCTGAAGTGAATGGGACATTTCATATTACTCAACCTTGTTTTGCTATTCTACCTGGTAACTTTTTACACTCTGTTCTTATTTGCAAAGATACCTTTCCAGTCCTAAAAGACTGAAATATTTCTAAACAGAAATAAAACCAAGGAAAATGCCCCAAAATGAGTTTTGATTTATGATGTCATAATTCTAGATTAGCTTTAGTATGAACTTTATGGTGGTCACAAGATGAAAAGTCTATTTTTCCTTTACCTTTTATTTTTACTTTTTTACCATTCATCTAAAAGAAGTGATTTGAATTTTTCCTTTATAAGTAGTTTTAACCTGTTTTATTGGTGGATGTTTGCTTTTGTCACAGAAATTGCTATTGTAATGAACTCTAATGCATCTTTGTTACATTCTCACTAGAAAGTCTAATAAACTACTGAGGTTTTTCAAAGACATGCCTTTGTGAAATGAGATAAAACAGTAGTGAGCAGAGTTTGTGTTGTCCTTTGCCAGGCCTCCGTGTTTTACATCTCAGTAAACTTAGTATCCAGAAAGCCACTTTCAGAAATATCAGTTTTCCATTCTGTCCTATTACTTACATCTGCCTGACACAATTACTCACGTGTCCAGTTTCTTAAGGATTCTTTTGATGTGTGTGCTCTTCAGTAGGTGACAAGACTTCACATCATAATGTGCAAGGAGAAGTAGGATCACAGGCTGAGACTGGTGGGCAGTGGATCAAAAACAGAGCACTGGAGATAGTCAGCTAAAAAGTAAATTCTTAAGTAAAAAATGTAAAACAAAGATGTTTAGGAGCTCAGAGTCCCTCTCTTCTGATTGTAGAAATTCTGGAAATACTATTTCCTTATTAATCCTTTAAGAATGATAATATAATAGTGTAACAAGTGTATGATAAATACAGAGTTCATATTTTACTCTGAAGTGTTTCTTAGATGAGGAGGAGGCTGCCTGCATAAGATACTGAGACCTAAGGATCCGGTACTGTACGAGTAATGAACACTACTAGACTTGAACTTTGCTAAAAAATGATCCTATTTGGGGTTTGTTGTAAACAGATTAGATCAAGATAGATTTCTGCTGAATGCATTCCTTTGCCATTAGTGATATGTCGTGCTTACTGGAATTATTTCTAATGAAACATTAAAAGAGGTCTATTGTGGAGTAAGAAGGTATATATTTGATGAAGCCAAAGTATCTTATGGAAACCTTTCGGTGAACTCTCCGTGAGCCGCAGGCCAATCTTTGCAGTATCCTGCTTGGTTTTTTCCATGATTTTCCTGGTCCCTATGGCATCCAGCACGCAGGGCTGGAGTGACCTTACTCTGTGGACTGCCTTTGGTGTCTGAGTGCCTAAAGGACAAGAACCTGAAACCTGCTGAAGGAAGGATTGGGAAGTTTGGGCAGTTTGAGGCAGGGATGGTTGGGGCTTCTAGGCTCCCTGCCTTCTGCCTTGTAGTCACTGAGTCCCAGAGAGCTATGATTTGAGTTGCTGCCCAGCACCTTGTCCTAACATTGAGGGCCTGGCAGGTCTTTCTGAGTGAGAGTACTGTGAGCTGCTGCTAGGTCCCATGACTCCCCAGTGGAGGATTCCCACAAGACTGGAAGACTATTTTAACTCCTGGGGAGCCAGAGATCATGGCCCATTCAGTGGTCCAGGCTTTTTGTTTTGAGGAAAAAATGAAGCAGAATCAGTTTCTCTGAATTAAAAAAAATAATAATCTGTTCACTTTGAACAGAAAACCATCAAACTAAGTTTTCATTCTCAGTTGAAGTGAAAGATTTGTTTGAAAAGTTGGAACCTTTTCTAAAATGAAAATGTAATATACTGATCAACTCTGTCCATTACTGTAGCTATTATGTTTTTAATTTGGCACTGCCCCAAGTCATACACTGCTGTTACTAAAACAATTATCTGTCTTTGGTGAAACAATTCAGCCTGGGAATAACCCTGTAGGGCGCTATGGTATACTTATGTGAACTACAGTCTGTTTCCCTACTCCCTCTTGTAGGTGTCCTTTGATTTTTTGGGAAAGAACGGCTGAGTAGTTACCACAGGTGCACTGCTACAGCACTTTCCTGTTAGTTTGAACCACATGAGCTAAGCCTGCTATGCCTTCTTGACATTTTGGTGAATTAATGCAGCTTTTCATCTCTCCTACCATGAGGGCCATTGATAAAAGCCAAATAACAGTTCTGTGCCAGGTAAGAGGCACGTACTGATGACAACAAAGAAGATTTTATAATATCTCAAGGGACTGATACTACTTCCTTTTCTGATGGCTCCCCAACCTCATACAAGGAGTGGTTCCTGCTCTGTATGTAGGTGAAACATAACCACACAAAATCTTACAGAAGCTCTGTAAGATCAGAACTGGGACCAAAAAGATGTATCCAACTAAAAGTGCAATGAAAAAAAGACAAGAAGTAGCAATTAAAAGGAGGATTTTTCCATTACTTTAGGGTTAATGTTTTTCCTATTGTAAGGGAAAAAAAAGGCACTTTGAAGAATTTGTTGTCTGGGGGGATTTTGTGGGGTTTTTTGGGTTTTTTTTTTTTTTTTTTCTTTTTTTAAATGGCTGATGATTAATTGCTTTTTCTGGGCATTTGTTAGACCTTGGTTCACATGACTCCAGATTGAAAAGGAGACCTGAAGCTGACTGTAAGCTAGGTCTCGATGTCTCAGACCTAGAACAGAGTAAGCTGAATGAGCTTGGCAGCTCTGACATAGTGGATTAACAGAACCTTTGCCGTCCAGACTCAAAAGTTTTCATCGCACATGCAATGCAGACACTTCTGACTGTGCAGGGTGACATACCATGCATGTAACTTTAAGCCTCTGCTCATATAAAGCAGTCTTCTATGTTGTTTACTTCTTAAAGCTAGCTGGGAAGCCCAGAATATCCCAGGACTGTTAAAATGATCCTAATACTACCCATGTATCTGTTTATAAATAGTATTACCTAATGCTAGCACACATCGAATAGATGGCATAAAAGCTGTCCATGGAAGAGTTAAAAACATAAAGCAGGCAGGTTTCAGAAACGGTTAGGTACTAGAGTTTTAACTTCAGGATATTCATAAGAAATGGGAAAAGTTCTGTTTTGCTTTGGTTTTTGGTAGTGAAATGTTTGATTCATGCTATTGTGTTTTGGGTGGGTAGTGAAGCCATTTCCCGAGCAGTAATTACTTCCAATTTATTGTTGCCATTTCAATTAAGCCTAAGTTGAATTGAGTTGTCAGTAAAATTGGCTGGGTTTTTTTTTAATTCACCTCTGGTCTGTTAAATGTTATTGCTTCAAACACAATACGCCTTGGCTACTGTTGGGTGCTTATAGCTAAAATACGTAAACAGAATGGACCAAGGTCGTCCCTGGCGTAATTTACTGGAATTCAGCACTGTCACACCAGGAGTGAATTTGGCTCAATGTTTTGGCATTAGCAGTAAAGGTCATTCCTGCAGTTTGCCCTCGCTATAGAAAGCGTGATCAAAAAGTTTTCCATTTTATTTCTCTTTTGATGGTCACATTAAATCTTATTACACTGTTGGTACTTACCTCACTGGAGTGTCTGTGGGTTTTCTTTATAGGCAAAGCTTTCATCCCTGGACATCCATAAATAACTCTATTCACCACACTTTCTCCCACAGCATTTGAGTTATGTTTCAGAGCTGAGACAAGTGTTAGTTTGCATGTTCTGCAGATAGATTTCTGCTTCATTTTTGTCCACTTTAGAGAGGTTGCCTATTAAGAAGGGCTTTCTACCCCAGACCCTCCATTCCAATCAGCTCCATCTGCATGTTCTCCCCTGCACCATGCCGTTGATAAGGCACTTACCCAACTTTTCTGATTAAAGTGAATTCACTACTGTAGATATAGAGCTCTTGAAAGCAGAGGCTGCTGCTGCAAATTCTCTTTTAAAATTTGTTTCTGAAACAGATGCCACAATAAAAAGAGAAAAAGTGCTAACTGCATATTTTTTCAATAAAGGGGTTAGTATTTATGTACTCGGGGAAGTTATGACTCAGTTGTATATTATTCAGGACTTCATTTGTGTAAGTTGCTTTCTGATTAGTTATTGATTATAATCAGAACCCTTGGAGCTAAATGTGTAATATAGCTAATAAGCAGGTCTTCTGCAGATGAAGAGGATCTTTAAATACCATTTTGATGCACTTTACACTTTCTATTTATTGAACTTTGTCACAAATAGCAAATTGTAGCAGGCCACTGAAACTGTAGCAGTAGCAGAAGATTTGCAGTATTTCTGTAAGCAGGAAAACAACAGAATCTTAAAAAAAGATCTTGTTTTTCAGTCTCCAAAGTCAAAGCAATAAAAAGCATTTCAAAATATCCCTTGGTATCTAACTCAGTCCAATGCAGGCTGCTTAAATCTCATGCACTGACTGTAAGACTCTTATAATGGGTAACTACCTCATCAGCTCTCACTGGCTGGCATGGGTTGCAGGATCACACAGGCGAAGAAAGCTCATGAGGGTGCATCAACAGCTGTGTCACCTAGGAGGGTCCCTGGCCAAAGCATATTTGCCAGATTCATGCTGATGTTGTTATTCCTTCTCCGTCAAGCCACCTGGACTTCAGATAAGGGCCTACCAGAAGACTAGAAGCACCGAGTATTTGTCCAGTGTACATGCTTTGTTCAGTCCTGGGAGATAAGTGACTTGAGTGCTCTGCTCTGGACGCTTCAAAAGGCTTCTACGCGATGGGCAAAGGCACAAAAAAGGAAGAGGAGTAGTACAAGGCACAAAGGATTGATGTTGCCTAGCCCCAACAGCCCACGGGAAAACAGAAGGGTGCTGTGGAACTGGTCGCAGAGTCCAGGCAGTATATCTGGCTGCTTTTTAGATGTCTTTTCATGCTTAGTGCATATTTACTGGCAGCAGACATGGAGGTCAAAAATATGTACTGAATCTGTTAAAGGTCTTCCCTGAAGTTAATGGGAGTCTTTCAGTGTGTTTTGGCTTAAGACATTCTGTATCCGTGAGTTAGAAATCTGTTTTGTACCATGAGTTTTGGTCAGTAAAATTATGCTAGGCTATACGAAATATATAAATATTTATAATGTAATCTTTCTCATGAGATAACATTGCATTAATATTCACCATAAATAGGAATCGTACTGACAAGATTAGATAAAACTTTGGCAAAAGCAAATTTGTTATCTAAAGAAGCCAACGAAAATCAAATCCAAGTCAAAATTTTTACCATTAATAGGAGCTCCAGAATGTTTCAGTTCAACCAAAATTTATCAAAATCTTCTTTTTGGAAGTATATAATCTTTTTGCTGCTTTTAATTTGCATTTTGAATCAATTGAAGCATGGAAAGTGAAACAGTCAAAATTGCAGCACAGTATATAACACAAACAGCGAATCCGTAAATGAACATGAATTTATTTCAGGGAGAAACTGAGTCTCCTTGAAAATTACATATTCTCTGATGAACTTTGTCCAAACTTTTTAGCTTGTAATGAAAAAAAAAATTCAGTGGTTAAATATAGCTCAAATTTTGAAATAAAATATGTATACTTGCTTTGTTAATAAAAAAAGCTCTAATACTGTGACAAAAGCATATGCAGATCTAATACAAACTCCACCAAGACTCCCACGCTGAAAGATTTTCAGCTGACATTTTTTACCACTTGATTCATCTCTGTTATTTGATTGAAAATTCATGGCATGTCTTCCCTGCATCTTAGTTATGAAATTGTTTGATGACAATCATAAACCCCTGACTACTAGATATAATACCAGCAAAAGCTTTTGAAATTAACTCTTGAACACACAGGAAGAGAAGAAATTTATAAGGCAGATGAAGAAATTATTTTATTTACTAAAAACCCTGAAACATCAGAACTATATAGGCTTTAGCTATCCTGGTCAACAGAAAGGGGGCATGGCATAATGTAACAATACGGTAAAACGATGTAAAAAATTGTAAAAAATGGCTGATAAATTAGATTCATATGTCACAGTGCCAAACTATGGAAGAATTGGAGTCTCTCTAGGCTGTGGATCAGGCTTTGTATCCATCCTCCTCTACAGAACTCATAAGACACTAACGAGTGACCTCAGATGATGAGTCCCAGATCAGATGATTTTTCCACATTCTCGTTCTGGAAAGTGCCTGCCTCAGACTGCCCATGCAATTAAAATAAATGAGAGTATTGGGATTTTAACTGTTATTACACTATGTGGACTCTTCTATTTTGTATGAGAAGGAGAAATCATGAATGCAAAGCAAAAAATTTTCTAAATGCTTCAATTTAATTTCAATCTGTACTTTATATGATCCCATTTATTGGATTTAGAAGGGGTCTCATTAACTGATTTGAAGCTGAGCTAGAGCTTTACAGTTTCTTTTCACTTTCTGAAAGCTTGATATCTCATTTTATGATGTCACACTTTTTAATTCTAGCAGAGGTAAACCTAGACAACATTCACAAGTATACAATAATTGATGGGATGTATGAACTGAAATTCATATCCTTCACATCCATGGATTCACTGGTTGGGATTCTTACCTGTATCTTCTATGAGAAAGCAAAAAACTTTTCCATGAATACAATAATTCAAATTGCCAAATGCTCGTGAGTTGACTCCACTTACACATTCATAGTTTAATGATCTTTCCCCATTATCCCTGGGCTGGTTCTAAGTTTCAGGATGAATGATTTGTAGGCATCTCTACCAGAACATGTTATCTATTTTCTGTACTTTCTTTTTAATTGAAGCATTTTCAGCACACACACTAGGGCTGACAAGGTATGACTAGATGGTTATGTGGTATCTGGGACTGACATCAGACCATCAGATCCTTCTCAAAGCCGTTGGTACAAGGGATGTGGTTATCATTCTCTCACTCTATGTAGGTGTATATTATACACTATAGTGGAAGGGGATTTGCTTCTATATACTTAAAATTTTAAAATACTTCGGAGCTACAAAACCCTAGTCCTAGAAAATAATATTTTTACAATAAATTTATCTTTTTGAATGAATTTCTTTAAGCTCTGCTTGAAAGGGATCAAAATAGAACAGAAGTCTGGACATCTGGGGATATAACAATGCATGTACTGGTATGTGAGGTGAAACAGAGAACTACCCAAAATTCTCCCTAAATGTTACGAGCTTGCTAATCTGTTCTAACAGTCCAACGTCAACCCCCCCCCCTCCCCTGCAACAAGACCAACCCAAAAAACCCCAAACCAACAAACATCTGAAGATTTTCCAGATGACATAGCTGTAGATCTGTGCTCAAACTGCATTTTGTGGTGTCAAAGATGATAGGTATAATGGTATAACAGAGTGTGAGCTTAAGAGAGTGATCAGTAATTTCGACTTTTTATCATCTGGGGCTGCTAAATCATATTTCCCTATACAGTAAGTAGAAAGAAATAGGAACTATGTTCATATTATCTATGAATAATATACATGACTACATTTGTTGTAACCCTTACATTTTTCTATTAACTGGCACCCATGAATAGTAGAGATACTGGATCCTTCATCCTGCTTTTAAACTGAGCACACAAATCTTCCTTAGATGGTATGGGTATATTCAGTTCTCCTCACACTGAACAGCGGGCAGTTTTATTGCAGGAAAAATGATATTTTGAAGGAGACCAGAGTGTGGAATGCTGTGGCGAAATGCATTTGGCCATGGTGAACATCTATGGTAAGAAGTTCTTTGGGCCCAGCTGTGAAAGGTAGACTAAAATCTTTTGGTGTCTTCATGACAATGCTTAGTTCTGAAACTCTACACACTCTAGCAATTTCCTTTATTAAACTCAGGGGAGGAAATTTCCTTACCAGGCTTATCTTCTTCATTCAGCACAGACAAATATATGCCATTCTCTTTATTTCTGGAAAACATATCGTATACTGTACATATATGTTTCTTTCAGGCATACATGTGTGTTAACAGTAGAGCACTGCCAGGCTGGCTAACTGCAAATTCACTCTCTAGGTTACATGTTTTTAAAGCCCAGTAACTTTGATAAATTAGAACAATTTTTGGCATACTAGTAAAAGTCAAAGCTGTATCTCCATGACAAATTTGGTGTGTCTATCTTTTCTCTAATAGGAAAGGTGTATATTTTTCCTCATCCACTCTTAGAAGTGGCAACTGATTACCTGAAAGACAGTGGTCAACCATACCTAGTTTTTGCTTGGAAAGGAGTGACATTGTTATAAACAGCTAAAGATAATCCCTTAGCAATAGTAGCAACAGTTTACAAAAATGTAAGTAAGGTGTAATGCTCTCTAGTAAAATTTTTGGTGGTATACTCAAATGCTCTGATTTACAGTTGCTTAACGTTGTGAGAAAGATTCTTACAAAATCATGTACAGCGCTAAATAAAATCTCAACATTTCAAAACTAAGACAATATGACAAGTCTTTGAAGTGATTTTTATACAACTTCAGTCCCTTTATCCTGAAATTCAGATGACTTTGTGACAACATGTCACACATTTCAGAAAAAAACTAGCTAAAAGGACAAAACAAACACGGGGAGCATGAATCTTGTCTAAGATCATGGTACGTATTCTCTTTCAATCAAGAGAGAGAGAGAGTGTGTGTGTGTGTGTATATAAATATATATATATACACACACAACAGGTCCAAAGCCATGACAGATTATAGAAAAGTGCAGGAGATTATAAAATGTAAAAGCAGAAGTTGTGGCTAGCAAAAATCAAATTAAATAGAAAAGATAGATGTAAACAATAACAAGACAAAGCGAAAATATTTTGAAAACCAGCTTCCTTAAATCTTTTTCAAACACAGAAAAAAAAGCTGGCAGCCTGCCAGGGAATCTGTAGAACTTATATACAGATCAAGATCTAAAATGAGTTTTCAAGGAGAATAAGGACACCACAGAAACCCAGAATGAATTATTTGATTCAGTGCTCAGTTTAGAGGAGCTTATGACAATCTAGACCTATTCTCCACGGGGGATAGGACAGATGAACTATCTCTGCTTGTGGTCCCATCATTTAAACTTTTAGAAAGAACTGATGAAATAAGTATTAATATCTCCATGACTAGATTTTTTTTCCCCAAAAGTTCTAAAGAAATCACTGTATGAAAACTGCCAAAATATGCATCGTGATTTATAATTCGTCTACTGAATCAGCCTTCACACTAGAAGAGGAGCAAGGTTGTAAACACAGTAACACACTAAAAGTTTCAAGGGTAAATTTAGAGAACTGCAAGCTAGTAAGCCTGAAGTTTGTAATGGGCAAATTGGTTGAAATGACAGTTAATAATAGGTTCAGTAGACACCTCATATAGTGATAAAGAATCAGATGGCTTTTCTAGAAGGAAACCACATTTATTAATCTACTAGAGTTCTTTGAGGAATCAAAAAACACTTGATAGAATATTTGGGTTTACTCATATTCAGGATCTTTCAACGTGTTTCTTAGCAAGGAATCTTAACCAGCCATGGAGCAAAAGGAGTGCTCCAAGGGATTAAACAAATATAGGAGAGGAAATTTTCATTTGCTTTGGAGAAAGGAATATACTAGAGGAATCCCAAAGAGAGATGTTCTGGATAAAGTTGTATTAACTACATTCGTAAGTGATCTGAAAAAAAGAAATGGATAATGACAAATTTGCTGATAATGCGGTTAGTTCAGATGTACAACACCAACATTTAAAAGATGAAGATCTTGTGAATGTCTGAGTGACATTACGGGAGATGAATTTATTTTATTTTAATAAATGCAGAACAATCACCCTGAGGAAACAGAGTCCTGAATATGCATGAAAGATGGTGGACTCTATCTTCTTTGTTGTTAAAGAAATCTTAGAGTGCTTCTGAATTGTTCCTCCAAACAGACAATTCTGTATTAGAGTTTATAAAGAAAATTACAGAAAATGGAACAGAAATCCTTATACCCAAGCAAATTAGCGATTAACTACTACCATGAATATTATGCACCATTTCAGTCAATCCCCTCTCAAAAGCAATATAATTGGATTTGATAAGTTTCAGGAAAGTGCAACCTGTATATTTAGAGTTATTGAATGACCTTGGCATGAGGAGGCATGAATTAGATTAGAAATCAACTTGAAAAAGAGACATGACAGGGTGGGGTATTTGATAGAATGCTTGTCATGAAATACTTCATCTAATTTTGAATACTTTACCAAAGGATGTTTGGATGCCAAAAGAATACTTGTATTACAGGGAAATAAGGACCAATCATGGGCTATTACATGTAGCGATGAAGATGCTCTTACTTATGAAGTCTGGAAAGTGGGTGGGTATATCAAAGGAATTATCATACTGAGGTTCTTACATTTTTTTTACACGTATCTCTATAGCAAGTGTTACTATTCCCTTTTCAAGTGTAATTTTGGGCTAAAAGGATGGCTGTTTTGACTCGCAATGGCTGTTTGCATGCCTTTTTTGAGTATGAAAAAGTAGAAATATTTCTATAGTCATTGAACTGGTTAGCCATTTTTATGAAAATGTCAGACATAATTCTCTTCTTGAGATGCAGATATACATTCATACAGATATAATGGCAGAAACTAGTTGGGGGTTTGTATTTGTATGGTATGGTACCTTGTATATTTCTGATTTAGAAACAGTTCATCATGTATTGCTGTAATGCATAGGATGCCAGACATATTCACACGAAGAGCAATAGATCACAAGTGATAAGCATCAGCCACAGGCACAACGTAATCCTGGTTCCTCAATCATCTTTGATGCAGAATAAGATACAAGTCATTCAAACTGATAACTCAGTCTATATTGAATTTTATTCCTAGAAATGCCGGTGTGTAAAACAGTTCAGCCACCTGGTCAGGTGTCACGAAATCCTTTTAGTCTTCTTGTCCTGTAGAGAATGAGATCAAGAGACTTCTCATACCCTTTTTACCCACGTACTAACAAAATGATAACAAAAACATGCTAAAATGGTATCAGTGAATAACGGTGTTCATAAACAATTTGACTCCCTGGGCTATTTCAGTTAGACTGTGTAAAATGCTTAGCAAACATGGGTAAAATTTCTCTAGAAGAGGTACAGTTTACTGTGACTTTCACAGAATATGGTAAAATCTGCTTTCTAAAATCTTCAGCTTGTCTCATCACATGACAACGCATTCATAGGGTTAATGCAGAGTTATGTAATACAGTCATATAAAGTATGAACACTGGCTCCATTGACAACATCATTACAGGCTTTTTTAGCTTTTTTCATACTGAAAATGCAAGATGACTATTAAAGTGTAATGGCACAGAACATCTTGTTTGGAAAAAAAAAAAAAGCCTTTTACAGTATTCTTGTTTATAGATGATATTTATTGCCTTTGTATTCTCATGGTGTGCTTCTAAGTCAATTGAAATGCAAGTACTAATGAAACCTACCATAACACATTCATTCTTTTTTACACCAAATGAGTCTACTACAAGATGTAAATGGCTTACATATATCTGCTGCTCAGGTTTTATTGTTGTAGGTTAATTTATTCACTGCAATATTCTTAATGAAAGTAATGACTCTTCCAGTAGTTTGTATATTCATATATCGCAATTTTATTAAATCATGCTGTGAAAGTTCACACTGGCTGCTGTAAAGATTCCTGAGGTTTCATGTTACACTTAATATATAAATGCAATCTTCTAGCAGATTATCAGCATAGTATATTTTGTTATCCTTTGCTTTTCCTAATTCGTTCACACCAGGGTATATGTAATGTACAGGGTACTTGTACAGGCAGGGCTGTAGCATTCTTATGCATTTTATTAGCACAGACCATTGCAAACACAGATCAAAACCTACAAAACAGAGCCAGCTCAGCACATATACTTTTTTAAAATATACTTTATTGTTATGGAGAGTTAGTATAAATTTACTGTTCCAGGAAAAGAAAAAAAAGGTGTTATTTGTCAGCTAGAATATTGGCTTTCACTTTAAGTGCTCAAATTGAATCTTTTCAGGAGCAATGAAGAAATAAAAAAATCTGGTGACTAGAATCCTTTCACCTGCCTCACAAAACTGTAAAATTCTGATTACCAACCACATGTAATCTAAACTATTGGATAATACAGCTTTACATGATCAAAATCTCCTAGAACCCTTTTGTTACATAAACAGCTTGGATTTCCTTTTTCATTATTATTAAACTTGTTGCTCTGTCAATACTGGCAGCTCTCACTTCTTAAAACATTGTTCAAACACTAGTTACAAAACATCAGACTTCTCCTAAGAAGGAAGAATTACTAGGAACAGTGTACAGAATAAAAGCCTGAAGAGCAAAAAGGTTAAGTGAGCTCTGCAAGGACACAGCAGGCAATAACAAAAAGAGCTTCTGGTAACACTAAACTTTTTTCCGGCCACTGGACTCCATTTAAGCCTAGCACAATCTATTTTAACAGAAAATAAAGAATGTTGAGGTATGAGCTTACTGCCTGTACTGCAGTTCTAGGATCATATTACCAAATTATCTGAATATCTACCATGTGATTTGTCATACATCGTATATAGATTAACACAAAATAATGCTCTCTTCCTTAAGACAAAATCAATCTCAGGATTATTCTCCATCCTTTTCCAATATGAAGTTCCCCAGGTTTTGTTTACTTAAAAGAAAGGTAACAAACTGGTTAAAAAAAACAAGTTTAAAAAATGCAGATAATGAAGCCTTAATAACATGTGGAAAGTCACTGAATGTTAACCCTCTTTTAGTAAACAGCGTGTTAGTTTTCACTGTGCATTCTTCTCTTGTTTACTCTACAAGTAAACCAGAAACTGTTCCATAGAAGTAGTAAAAGACTAAAGGTATTTATTAAAAACTATCTGTATTGTGGCAGTCAGCGATTTCATTCCTACCTGACAGCATTACTCACAGGTAAGAGTCGATTGTCTTACTGTTGTGTCAAGGCACTGCAAACAGCCTTCACCTTCCATTCCATCCTATACCAGTGTGAAATTGGAGAGTAATGATGTAGACAATCGTTTGGATTCTGCAGATTATATTTTAAAATAATAAACTGCTGAAATAAAACATGTATTTCTGACTGTATTGACCAAAAGGTGCCCTGCCATGAATGTTAAATTTTGTTATATTTCTTTTTTGTAAGATTCTTAACATGGTACGTATCAGCCTCATATAATTACAAATATAAGTGCTACGATAAGTGTCCATAGAGTTGGAAGAAAATTTTCACAGGCAGTTTAGCATTTAGACAGAAACCATTTTGTCTTTATTGCTCTTGACTCTTTTTCTGCTTTTCACACTGCTATTCTGAGAATGGCTTACAGGTTTCAGATTAATAGCCAGGTCCAAGAAGTGAGGTCATAAAAGTTCGGTGCTACCTAACTTTTTGATGCCAGTCTCCAAAGTGAAATCCATGTGGTTCTCTCTACAGGGGTTGGAGAAGTTAGCATGGTGTATATTATCTTCACATGCAATTAAAATGCGTTTCAAATGTCAAGCTAAATTTGTATTATCTCTTGCTGTGGAGATGCATGGGTGTATCATTGCAAACCTGAAATGACACATTTCTAAATTATTCCCTTCTCCTAACTACCCAAACATAGAGACCTTGCTTTCCCATTTTAAACATAATGACATGATACTTATATTACTATGTATCAATGAATCCCAACATGTTTTCCAGATATAGAGGTGTAACCTGCATGAGTATCCATGAAAGATAACAAAAAATATGCGCACAAAAATTCAAATCCAAATCCCACTGAAATTCATGGGAATGCCTCTGATATTTTCAGGCGACTTTGGATTCAGCTGTCATAGCTGGGTGCAGGATATGGTTTTATATATTTCGGAATGGTCATAAATATAATTTGATCACAATCACATTAGAAGTCATGGATTGTCTGGTAAGTATGCTTTCCTCTGAGATACAACTTCGAAACATTTTGGAATATGGAACTGCCCACTTTTTAGAAACAACACCTGCAATATTATTTGAAGCTATCTCTGTGCAAAATCAGCTTTCTGAATAGCTTAAGATAAACAGTTTCAGGTTTTCAGTCTAACTGCTAGAAACATTTTGTCTATTTTTGTTCTTTCCCTTCAACAAAAGAACAAACAAAGCAGCACAACATTCTCTCTAAATGTTGAAAACACCTGGAAAATATTTCAGTGTGGGAAATTCTCTCAAAAGAATTATTTAACACATACACCTTTGTTCAGAATGCATCCTTCCATTTTCCGTATTAATTTATTTCAGAATATTAGTAGTAGTCTGAAGTAAATTGCTGTCAACAATTGTGTTTAAGAAATAAGATATAGACACTCCTTTTAAACTTGGGGCTTCTCTCTAAAGTTCTTCCTCAAAAAAGTATGATTTGATTCTGCACATTGTAATCTTTGCTTCCTTTAGTTCACAGTCACTGGCTACACCTGTGTGTCAAAGTCAGAGACAGTCTGATGCCTGTTAATGCCTGTAAACCTAAGCTTGAGTTCCTGAAGAAGTTTAGGAATCCAAATCCCACTGAAATCCTGTCACAACAGTACCACTAGGAATCTCTGCTTTAACTCTCTAAGATATATGGAGAACAGCTCTAGTGGAAAAAACTAGTCATGCTTTACAAAGAGCTAGAATACATATAAACCCAGAGTATTTCTGAGATGGCGTGAGAAATATTTTGCTGTGATTCATATTCTATTCAGAACAGATATGTATATTTTCTAAATACTTATAACACTTTTCATCTTCATAATTGCTTTGCTGACATTAATTAATCCTCACAATGAGGTGGGTGATAAATTAAGGTGGATGAAGAATTCACAACAATTAATTTATCTAGGAAATATAGTTATTTTCTTGAATGTGAAGTGTTCAGGAACAGACAGGAAGTTTTACTGACTTATTTGTACTTCACAACAATTGTGTTAACATTTTATGCAAATGTAATTCAATCAATAGATTTCTTGCAAAATGTCTAATGTGGCTGGGTTTGATGTAGCAGTTTCAAGAAATTAGCTGTCCAATTTACATTGCTATTGAACCAGCAACACTTCCAGGCTCCTCTTGCATAACCTGTACATGCCCTGTCCCTATTAATGGACAGAGACCTGGCTATGTACCAGTGTCTCTTTCAAAGTTGGTTTTGGGGAGGAAACCTGGCCTTGTCAGCTGGATTGGAGCAGTGACAAACTTCCCATTGGTCCTGGGTGTGCAGGACTGGGGGACGTGCACCCAGAACATGTCATGGTGCGCAGCCCGCTTTCAGTCAAGATATAACAAGCAGCACCCAATTTAACAGCTCTCAGATTTAACATTCACAAAATGTCTGGCTGCTCTAGCTGTTATTCAATATTTGTAGCCTCATCATTAAGATGAGCTGACCATGTTACATCAGCCTGCAATTCCTGCTACTTCTGCTGGTAATATGACATGAACTGCTGCTACTGACTCTTACACACTGCATGAGAGCCCCAGCTGATAGTGACCTACATAATTTATAGCTGCTTGCTCTACTTTGAGTCAATCTATTCCAGCTTGGTTGGCACCACTATTTTAAATGTTAATGTCAGAAAAAACCAAAGAGATAACCCATTGCTGATTGATAGAATAAAAGAAATATTTTTATTAGAGCACTTTAAACAGCAGGTGAGTGATACTTGGAGTAAAGTAAGAAAGGAACATGCCATACATGAGAAATTTGGCATGAGAACTTCTGTGCTACTTGCCACAAAATTACATTGTGGGAAATGGGAATATTGTGGTGGAACCTGTAGTAATATTGTAATGCTGTGTGATTTTGTTAAAGAAAGCACTTCATCACTTAAGGAAGAGTTCTCCACCCTGTGATGGAGAAAAGTATCCTCTCCCTTTAAAAGTGCATCTTCTGTAATAACAAAATGTCATAAAATTTCCATGCTGAGAAACAAGCATGCTTGATAGCAGAAAATAGATGCAGACAGGTAAATGTTGTGGTTTCTCCACAGCATTGAGGTGAATTAGTTGCAAAAGGAAAATAAATAAATAAGGATACTAGCAAACCTTGGCCATCTATCTGAGGTGCCTAAGTTAAAGGTCCACTCAATGGAAAGGAACAGGCACCTTTAAGACAAATTTTGCATATTGCTAGCAGACAGTTCATGTCATTTATTTCTTTTTGCCCACCCTACAAAGATCTCAGGTTGACCAGTTTCCTTAGGTGCTTCTCTTGGGTAAGAGGCGAGAGGGTAGAAAGCCTCCCTGTGAGCCAGCTCTGATTTGCTCAGAGCTGCCAGAGAGCTGATTCCTGACGCTGCAGGACTTTGTCCCAAACTGCTGCACCACAACAGCATGCTGCTGGAGGAGGGAGCTTCTCTGTGTCCTCTTCTCTTCATAGTGCTCACAGTAATAAGCAAAAAAAAAAAAAAACCCAACCTTATACGAACACCCGTTAAAAGCTTCTTTGTCAATTTTTTTTCTATCATTTGCGAAAAGAAAATTGCAATTAATTGCAATTAAAAAATTGCACTGAAACCTTTGGCATTCAGAACAGGTCCTTTGAAATCTTGTCTTTAAATGCCATTCAGAGTTTCTAATTAGCTTTTGATTTCTCTGTTATGTACTTTAAAATGATCAATGACATGTACTTGGTCATCTTCAATATGTACCTTAACAGCGTTAGAACAAAAATAAGATTTCCAGGCTGAAGTCAGATTGACCCTGGCTTTACCCTATGGTTGAAAGAAGAGTTTAAACCTAGACCCGTGCCAGCCATGGAAAATGGAAAACAAATAAATGTTGCCTAATTGCATTATCTCCCATTTTTGAAGTTAATAAAAGAATAATCTATTTGTACCTGCCATTTGCCTTAGGAGACAGCAGAAGATAATGAAAATATTTTACTATCTATTTTCAAATTATAAGCTGTTGTTTCCAAAGAAAGTCAAAACCCATGTATATTATCACATTATTGTTCTCTGGGGACTGCAGTCACTATAGTGATTGTAATTACATGGCTTCATTAACTTTCTACATTCTACCTGTTATGGGGGTTTCACATTAAGAAAATTTGCATATACAGGAAATGAATGCCATTTGCAAGGAGCTAATGTCATTAAACATTTAAGCAGCCTCTCTCAAGTAAACAAGGGATTTTCGCTAGAATATCCTTTTAACGTGCATTTAAAACCAATGCAGTCACAATTGTCACTTTAAAGAAAAACATATAAAAAGCATTTAGAGTAAGCAACAGCCATCTTAACAAAACTGCTTTAAAATTAGAAATAATTCAATTACTCTCACAATCATTACAATACATAATCAGGTGTAATATCCTTCTGTCAGATTAATACTAGCTCATGTTAAGACAGCATATGTGTGCTTATGATATACTGTAACCAGTGACCCATATTTAAATAACACATGCAAGGAGAACTTTCATTTTTTAATCTGTAATTGCCTAATTTTTGCTATCAATGATTTATACATAAAAATAACTTTCAGTTTTTACTTATGAATTATAAAAAGCAAAGAAAAATATAAAAACAGATTTAATAAACATTTAATACTGTGCTGTAGTAGTAGGAACACAAATGCTTTATAGTGTGTCACATTTTCGTTTCACGTGATTGATGCAAGCCCACCAATGGCAAAAGGAGGGTTTTTTTCTTCTGTTTGCTTGAGCCGGTTTTGACTGAGAATACCTAGCTGCTGACTTCAGTAGACACAAGATTTTAGAAATTGTTTATGGTTTGAAGCCCTTTGCCTTGTCCAGAACTCTTATTGTAGCGTTATACTTTAATATAATACCCCATGCATGCCTGTCTCTTTTGAAGAGTCTGACCTGATTCTGTTAATCCCATTTTGTTGTGAGTGTATCTAGCAGTCCGCTCATAGTTGTCTCCTTTGTCTTGACCATGATGATCATGCTTCTGAGACTTTTCACTATATACCAGCCCAGTGGATAGCATAGATGCACAAGCATTAGGAAATTAGGATTAGGAAACCCCAGAGTCTATTCTTTCCTTAGACCATGGACATACATATAAGATTTTCCTACAACAGCCAGGTTATAGCCAAGGCATGGTCAGCTGTCCTTTTGAATAATGCACTTACTGTCTCCTCTACGAAGCTTACTGTTCAATGTGCAGGTTTTGGGGATCATTCTTTTGATGTAAGTAATTTTCTTATGCAATGTAAGGGAGAATAAAATATATAACTATCCTTTGTAGATTCTACTTTAAGGAATTCAAAGCTTCAAAACTGAAGAATGGGCATTCTAGTACCTTACAGAAGCTTAAGCTCTTTATTGGTTCTCGCTCTTCATGCTTTCTCCTTAGTATCTCTTTGAATTAGACTTTATCTTTAAACATCCTTCCTTTTCTAACTTTGGACCAGGCAGAAATACCACAAAACCATTTTTTTCCATGGGGTATTATAGGGTTTATATTTGTTCAGCACTTTGAGCTCTTCTGATGAAAAATGCTATAGAAACATAATGCACAATGAGTTGGACTTCATCCTGCCAACATGAGGACGTAAAAGAAACGTGAGAATGTCCACGATGTTCCCTTTTGTACCAGTTCTGAACACAATATCAATCTTCTGCTTACTCTGAATGCAAGGATTATATTAAACTGGCAGCCATCCATAAGCAAGACGGGGGGAACAAAGGAAGAAGTAGACCAAAATATTAAGAAGGAAGTCTGAGGTTCATCTGTGGATCTAGTGCGAATGGTTAGAGAAGTTACTGCTCTTCAGTTCACGTTGCTGGGAGTACTATCCACACAGCTAACCAAGGCTGTGGATTTTGTGAAAATGTCCCGATTAGCTTTAGTAGAAAATCCAGCTCATAAAGTCTCCTGTGGTTATTCCAGCTAAGCTGGTTTATTTTGCAGGGAAACAAATGAGAAGCACTCACACAAGTTTCAGCATAGCTGAGAGTGCTAAAGTTTTTGGATGGTACAATTGCTCTGTGATATAATTCCCTCCAGCCTGGCTACACAGCACCTGGCACTGTGCTGGCTCTCCCCCCTTTCTCAGGACGCCTTTCCATTGCATGGGAGAGATGGGCTTGGGGGAGGGAAGAGCCCTCCTTCTCTCACCTCCAACTAGGTCACGAGGAGAGTGAGAGGGAAATGTACTAAGCGAGGTGTTCATGCCTCAGGAGCTACAGAATGAAAAGGGGTTACGGGGAGAGATGAAGTCCCCAGTATTCAAGCCTTTCTTCCAGAAAACATCAGGCTACCTAAACATGACTTTTCTGAGTTTAGATTTTCTTACCTTGGTCACCTATCATTTTCATCTCAGGATTGTCAGTTATTTCTCATCTATCAACCCATTTTCTTGGTGTGTCCTAAATAATTCAATTTTTTTTCCAGTTAATGCAATCAAATTATTTTCACTGATTGATGAAGTCTTTTACAAGTCAGAGATGGGTTTCTTGTTTGCAACAGTTCATGTTAATGGTTTCTCTTACACTTATAAAATGTCCTTTCCTTTTGCAATATATTCTTCAGTGTACCTTACTTTGTATAGAAGTGACTTTCTAATTGGATATTACATGTACTCAGACACTGAAATATATTGGTTTCTTGGACTGCACTATGGATTTGATCTTTGTCACTGGAAGCTTATAGTGCAAAACGTTCCTTCTCTGTCTCTGTTAACTCATTTTCTCTACATCTTGCTTTGCTTTGCCTTACTTACTTCCTTACTCACTCACTCATTTATTTTTCTTCTCAGCAGTTGTATTTCCTCTCCTTTCCTTTAACAGCTGCTCTTAAGGAATTTCAGTGTTGTATAGTTATTTGTGAGCTAGGCTGTTTTACTCTCTTGGTACCTGCTGTCTTTACTTGAAGCCTCTAAACCAGTAATTGGTAACAAGTTTCTCTCAGTGGGTTTTACACACAGCTGCAAGGCAGAAAATAAACAGTTCTTTCAAGTCTACACTCTTAGGGTTACAGCTGTATACTAATGAATTCCCCAGCTCACTAATACAAATTTTAAAGAGATATCATCCACTTATATTAACAGATTTTTTAAAGTTTTTCCACAGTTTAGGCAGGACCTTGTAATGACAATTGTGAGAACATGACATCAGAACAATATCCTTCCTAATTAAAGCATCTTTCCTGATTGAACTAGTCACTGGTGTGTAAGTTCATAACTTTTTACCAAACAGTAATTCACCCGCTCAGAGTTTTTCAACTTATTATTTTTTTTTTTAAGTTGTAGTAAGAATGCCCAATGTATTGTCACTCCTAATTATTTCAACGCTTAAATAACAAAATAAATAGCAGATTTTTTTTTTTTCATAGTACGAATTAAGTTTGTTCAGAATCTTTTCTTCATGTTTTTCAAGGAGAAATTTTCAAGTATGAATAACATTTAGGTGGAATACTTTTGCTTTTACTAAAAATATATGAACATGGGGTCAGGAACAAATAAGAAAGTCAAAAAGCCGTCTTCAGCTAAAATGTTCTGTTTTTTTCCTCTTAAATCTTTGACAAATAGAGACCAATTATTCTTGGAAAGTGGGGGAAGGGAGAAATAAATGTTTATTCAGCTATTCCAGTCTTAATAAGCTAGGTCATGACTTGATACACAAAAGGATATGTGTTTTGCTGAAAATACGACATATGCATAAACTCTGTGTGCGTGTGTAGATAGAGGAGAAAAATACAGTTAAATAGAATTAATATACCTTTTGCAATTAGACTTGTTCTACTGAGATTTTTTTTCACTTTCTAAAGAAACCTTTTCAAAGGTTTCAGAGATTTTTCTCTCAAGCTATTCCAGTATTGGCATCTAGTTTTCTTTTTTTACAGAATGAAACAGTAATACTAACTCTTGTTGTTTAAGCTTTTCATGTACTGTTTCACCTCCTAATAATACTTCAAAAGCTTATTTAACAGGTTCAAAAAATATCTGCAACGTTGTTTGCACAGGTATGCAAATCAGACTACTAAAGGCTTGGGGTGCTGGGGAAATAGTATGGTTATTCCCATTGTAAATACAGTAGCAAGAAAAAACGATTCACTCCTATTGATTTTGAATGGTAGATATTGTGACTGTACAGCAGAATAGGGATAACCTCCTGACTTAGGAGGGAGTAGCATGGTTGTTGCTCTTCTTGTATTTGTCTATCCCTACCACTGCAGTGAAATGGCAAAGTGCTCAGGGTCACACGGAATTGAGTTTGGGCTCTAGTTGTGTCACGGTCATCCACGTCATGTCTATAAAACAACTTTGTGTTGCTTAACAGAGCAATGCTCTGTGTTCCAGGGCATTTTGTAAGTACTTTGGAAAGAAGTGCAAACCCTTTGCCTCCCTATGTCAAGAACAGAAAGGGGAAACCACCTGGCAGCAGCAAGGAGCATCTGTTACCAACTGCAATGCCCGAGTTGCTTGAGCGCAGCTGTCCATCACAGGCTGGTGGATGGGAAGGCAAGGCCAAGGTGCAAGAAACCGAGAGCTCTAGCACCTCTAATACAAAACAGCTTTGTATTAGCCTAAACCTGAATTTCCTTTCTAAGCAAGGCATGCAAAGTGGGGAGAAATACTATATTAATACATTATTTTTAAGATACCTGTGAACAGGTAGCTGACTACATTAAAGTATATCCTACCATACTGCCCTGTTTAACTTCTGTTTATCAAAGGCAGGGAGGTGAGGTTTAAAATATAAATCAAGAATAACTACAGATGTAGAGAGCTCAGAATGTGTCCTTAGAAATCCTCTGTTGTTTAGGTGACTACCAGCTTCTGTACTTCTGTGTCCAGAATGCCAGAGGCAATCTGGAAATAGCAGCTTACAGTTTTTTCTTTCCTTTGAAATGTTGTTTCCATGATTTAAGATGTTACGTGAAATCTTTACCTTCCTGCCTTCTTCAGGGGACAACAACTTCTTATTTGACTCATTATGTTGAAGATGTAATATGCATGGACCATTTGAGGTAGTAGATGTGAGATTTCCCAGAGTGTGGGAAGAAAAGCATGTTTTTTACAGATCTCATTCAGTAAAGTGCTGTGAAGGGGCATTACTTTGTACTTTTCTATTAGCTCCAAGCTGGCAGGTACAGGTTTCTTTTATTTTAAATAAAGCAGTACTCTTGTAAGTACTAACTTGATGAACTAACTGACAATGAATAATTGTGTGAACCCCCTACTTTCTAATTGCAAATTCTAATGAAAGTGTTCATGGGATGGTGCAGTCTATGTTTTTTTAATACAATAAACATCAAAATGGTGGCAAATAGAAACCTGGACAGAGCTTCTGTAGGTGTCATGGTACCTTTGGTTCCTGAATTGTGTATTTTACCTTTTAATATTAATTACAAGGTAAAAAGCATCTGACAGTTTACAAAATCAGAACACAATCAGCTTGACCACATTATACACTGTTGCACATAAGAATTCTTAATGCTGTTTAACAAATGACCTTTTTTTTCCCACTTTTCATTAGAGCCCCTTGTTGCCATACAATCTTGATTTTAGAAATTAAAGCTAACAACCAGATTGAAAGAATCCGGAGAATGACAGCATGGGGCACAGTCTCAAAGCCACAACTAACAGCGTGAGGCAAAGCGAACCTCAAGCTATTCCAGCTCTTAGAGAAGGAAGGGGAAGAAAAAAGCATTTGTGGGAAAACTCAATTATAACAACCCACAGTTATAGTAAAGCATTTGTGAATGTTGACACTAAAGCTTTTTCTGCTTAATGTTTTAATTAAATACCTAGAAGCCAACTGTTCTCCTCAGTCAGTGTCAGAGCAGTACTTCTCTATGGATAAATGTTTACAGCAAAAGCTCTGCTGAGGGTTTCAGCAAACAAGTCTCGGAGAACTGAGAAGGCTTTCAGCTGAGGCACTTGAGATCAAGAAAGCACCAGTGATTAGAAACTAGCAGTACAATAACCGGACGATTTAATTCACCCAAATGTCAGTCGCTGGTTTACAAGTTGGCAATCCCATCTTCATCTTCAGACAAAAGGGCACTGGTTAGTCATCTGTTTAATTCTCTTGCTGCAGCATGTCATTTGGATGTTGAAGGAAAATCCCTTGATTCAGTCTGCCATTTCTGACAGTCTCCCTCTAGACCACATTAATAAGCTTTTTAGAGAAGTGAATGCAGAATAATCAGCAGGCAGCCTGCACTCAAAATGGAGACAGAACAGACAGCAGAAATTCCTTCTTCCCTTTGTAGTTATGGTGCATAGGTGACTCTTCTCTCACAGAGCAGCAAATTATTTAGACTAAGATTGCCTTTGAAAGCCACAATGCAATTAACCATTTTGTGTATGTGATGTCTGCCTAGCTTTAAAACCTGATGCTTTGCAATGGAAAAGATTCAGCTGCATTTGAGTTAGATTTATGAAACATGCTAACAATAGAGCAGACAGATAGAAAGGCTGCCTGGCATCCTGGAATACCTGGGGAATTTCACTCAGAAAACAAACATGTTACTCTTTAATGTAGGCTCACATCTCATTATAAAATCACAAGTGGAATGAGACACACTTCGCCTTTGTAACTGTGTTGCCAGGAGGCAGGTAAGTGTTGTGCTACAGACAGTCCTGCTAAGATCTGCATGATTTTAATATTTTTTGAAAGCAAATAATTTGTTAGATAATGGGGGTCTTGCTATGGATATTTCCTGTTTTTCTCTATTAATCATTTCTCTATTGCCAGCTGTAAATTGAAATTGTCAATAGCTTTGTTTAACCTATTGTGCACTGGCTGTTTCAAGGTGCAGCTGGAAAACAAACTATTTCAGGGTATCCTTGTTTTGTTTTGGGAAGAATTTGCCGATAAGGCATTACTAAAATGAGAAAGCAGAAGCCTTGGAGCCCTGAAAACTCTTTTTATTTCACTTGGAGATGAAGAAAATAAGCACCATTGAAAATCAAGCTCAAGATATGCACATACAGACAAGAAAAGTAAAAGGAGGTTAAAAGGAGAAGGAAAGAAATGTAATCCTGTGTGATGTGGTAAGATGTAGGTAAGGCTTGGGGAGGATTTTGTCAAGCAGAAAATTGACAAAACCTGCTATTAATTATTGTGCTGATGCTATCAGTGGCATTACCATAATCAAAAAGTGAGGCGTGAGCATAATTCACGAGGTGCTAGGTAGCTTGGGGGTTAACTCACTTATTCTCAGAGGGGATTTTAAGAAAAAACATAATTAACAGTAAGAGAGAACACAAGAATTCTTTTATATAGGCCATGTAGTCAGTAATATCTCAGTAACAAATTCAGACATACTGGCCTGTTTGTGTGTGAAGAAATAGAGGAGGATGGAAGGAGATCTTATTTGTCAGCTGCAGCTACCAGGAAAGAAGACTGGATCACACTTAACCAACTTTTTGTTATGGAGAAGAGGATAGGGTCTCTTTAAAAAACAATATTCTTGGCACTTTGCAGACAAGTACTAGCATAAAGCCCCTTCCAGGAAGACCTTATATTCTAAAGTACCAGGAATACAGGAAAAGAATGTACCAAGAAGAAAAGTGATGAATTGATTACTTTTACGAAATACCTTTCTATTTGTTTTTTCCTTTAGAGAGACAGAGAGAATAAAACATGGCAGCAAAGACTGAGACAAGTAGGCGTCACTGTTTTAGAACATCTTCATTCTCAACAATAGCATCTTCAGGAGAAAAAGTAGAAAAGAACTGAAAACCAAGACCAGATTATCAGGTTAACCATGTAACTTGACTCATTGCCTTGCAAATTTGAACTATTAAAGAAGCTGAGACAAATTCAATATTTACAGTAGCTGCATGTTAACAAGTCAACATTTACCAACTGTTATAGGCAAAGTTGAATAAATAATGCTGAAAGTGTTTGCAAATGTTACTTTAAAGGAAAACATCACATTCACTTTGATTCACAACATATATTATTCACACACTGCAAACATTCATGCAAGCAAATCTGTATTTACGGTGGTATTTTAATCTCTCAGGCTAATAACTATGTGCATTACTATTCACTCTGGAGATAGTCATATGGCAGTGTTAAAAGCTCCTGGTTATTCTGAGATTCAGACAAAGAGAAATCAGCAGAAATAGTCATATGACTAGTGATACAAGATGAGCAACAGATTGGGTCAGGTATTTAAGGTAAGTGTCACAGTTAGAAGACCTAAAGATTTTTTTGTTGTTTGTTTAGTGTTCATGTGTTTGTTGTCAGAATGAAAACCAAACTATATACACTGTCTGGATTCTTGGTCCTTTTACCACTTTAAGGAGGCCCATGAAAATCCTTCTCCCAGGAGGGGTCCAGGAACAGTGGCTGTATTGCTCTCATTGGTAAGCAGAAAGTACTTGTTAATACCCCTGTTACAAGACTTTTGGCTCTGAGTAATTTTGCCAGATTGAACTGTAAACAAAGTTCTTCATTTGCAAGGAAATCTCATAGAAAAATTATAATGTTCCTAGTCAAAAACAGTATTGGAAGACTAGTGGATGAAACCTTTTGTGATTTTATGTAGGACTGCCTGTAGGTTTTCAAGATCTACAATATGTTGTAATGGGTGAATAAATTAATACAAAATTGTTATAAATCCCATAATATTCTAATCCATGCAACAGCATTGGTAAATTAAATGTTGAAAATGAAGAATCAATATTAAAGGGAGACCACTGAATAATGTGAGAGGTCTATGTAACAAAGCTAAATATGTCAATTTGAATAGTGAAGAAAGTAAAGTAAGTTATGCAGTTGTGGCCTGCCTTTCAAACTAAAAATATTTTATGCTTGAAATTCAGCTATGACCTCTTAAGTGTTTATAAATCACTTTTGTTATCTGTTTTAAAACTAATACCAGTAAAGTAACTCTGACTAGTCAATATCCAAATTCTCTTGGAAACTTTGTACTTGCCCTTCAGTAATAATGAGACTCTCATCCCTCTGTGCACAAAAGCACCATCTCTAGGCCCATTTCTAAGATTGGAAAGAACTAGTTGGATTTTGCTGGTTTGAACCCAAAATGGCCAACAGCACAAGTGGCTGTATGGTGTTCTCTGATGTGGCATCTTAGTGTATACAGAAGCAGACACCAAACAGATCGTACAACATAATTAATTATGTTGGTGACAAAAATCAAACGAGATACATTTGTTTTGTATAAGAAAGGTGAAAGCTAGCAAAGTTATGAAAAGAGAAGTTACTAGACAAGAAAGCCTTTCAAGAGTCTTAGGCAGGTAAAGACATGTAAATCAATACGTTCTGTATTTGTTGCAGTGGAATGCTGCTTTCAGAGCGTCGGTAAGGGACAGTTAGGAGTGGTGTAGGACAGTCATTGAGGGAGAAGTATTTAGGAATTTGAGGCCAAACCAGGCCAAAACCACACCATTCTTCATGGGGTACTCCTGAATTATTTTGAGATGAACATTACACTTCAAGCTCAAGGTTCCCTGGGCTGTTACTAAAATTGTAGAGGTCACTGGAGCAGGCCCCTCTCCATAATTATGAATGGTTGTATCTTCACGTCTCCTTAGTCAGCTGATTACAGCAGTTTAGAATGATAGAAACCACTGAAAGAGACAACTGCAAAATCAAATTTGCTTTAGAGGTATATACTTCTAGTTAAATTCATTTTTTCCCACTTACCACTAATGTAAAAGACAGTACTGAAAGCCTGGAATATTGTGTGACTCAAGAGCCATTTTTGACTTCAGGACACTAAACCAGCAAAGCATAAAAATTTAGCCTCTTTGCTTCATTTCTGCTTTCTTTGTTGCATCTAAGTTTAAATAAGAAACCATAAATACTGTTCCTGAAATAAAACGCCTCACACAAAAAAAGCCTCTAAGTCTTTGTTAAGTCTAATATCTGCACGCAGTCACGACACTATTCACAATTACTCACTGAAAGAGCTGTGAATGCATATGAAATGAAAAATCTCTGTCTTATGTACAATGAATATAAAATGTGCCTCTCTACTTGCTAAATAGTTAAAGCCTTAGTTCTCTACTTTTTCTCATTATTGTAATTAAAAATGTTTGAATTACCATTGGCAGAGAGTGTTTGCTAAAACACAAAGTTATTGGCATCACTTGCATAGGACAAAGCTCATGTGGAGAAGTGAGTCTTCTGAAAAGGATGGTTAGCTGCTGTCCAGATGGTAACAATCACTGCCTTCAGTGTGTCAGTGACTCCAACTGGATTCACTGAGACTCACTGAAGTGTTTTTGCTGAATTCTTACACACAGCTGGCCCATGGTCCTATGTGATCACTCCAGCACATGCACAATCTGTTGCTATTGATTATCCTAAACTATGTACAAAACATCTCCTAACTATCTTAGCTATGTGCAAAGGTTGTCCTACGTGATCAATTCTTCGTCTGCAGGAATAGTTTTCTACTGACTAATTACAAGTGCATTATCCATCTACATTTTAGTCGATTCTATAGCCGGAACTGTCTGGGGAAGTTTCTGGAATGACCAGGGTCTCCACCCAGGACATTAATCATTATATTTAAACATGAAAATAGTGCCCTGTGGGAAGTCTGTCTGAAATTCTCACCTGAAGTATTCTTGTAAAAATTTGTCAAATGCTTTGTTGTGAAGTTGACTAGGAATTCAGTCAAACACTTTAACTCAGGTTAGCCTGTTGTCTCAAATCAGTCCACTGTTTCATCTATGCAGAAGGTAGCTGTGGAGCTCCTGGATCACACACGGAATTAATGAGTAAGTGCGTTGGTTATGCCTGCAAGCACAGCCTTGTACCAAACTATACCAAAATTGTAACTATAATGTCCTCCTTATAGCACAAATATAACATAAATTCCAGAGCTCTTGCCACACCAGCTCCCTACCAGCTGTTTGTTGAATCCAAAAGTGGTCACTGCCACTTAAAGAATACTCCACACTATGAGCATAAGAACTTAGATGAAGCCCCTAGTATCTGAACTTAACAGATACTCCAGCATCTCAACATGCTCTTTTCTTTTTGCATAATGATATGGTTTCCAATGGGCATTATAGTTCAGGAACCTTGACACTACCATCACTAGTGGGCATGGTGGTGTTGAGTTGATGGTTGGACCCGATGATCTTAGAGGTCTTCTCCAACTTTAATTATTCTATGATTCTATGATTCACTCCGGCACTGGTGCTGCTGCCCACCTTTTCAATAACAACTTACTCATTGGAGCATTCATCCAGAACTGGGCATCCTGGCTTCAGTATTAAAGTCTAAGGGTTTGGTCTACCTCTTAGAAATCAAAATTCTAACCCTGAATCCAGATTATGAACAGCCATAGGTCTGGAATGATCAAATTTTTAGTTTTGGCTTGATCACTAACAAAAAGGAACTAGTGAGGAAAAAGCAGTTCTTTGCCTAGTTTTTCAGATGTTTTTGTCTAGGACTTTTACTACACTTTAAGTATAGAGGGTTGCAAAAATGTTTCTTTGTTTACCTTCCTACATGACATCCTCTAAACTCTCTCTACTAGAGGAGGAGTAAAGCTGGTATACACAGTTGAATCCTAATACTCTACTTTAGATACAGTAAAACAAACCCAAAAGTTTTCAAAAGTGTTCTTTCATGTTTTTTTTCTGATAGGGCTTAAATCAGTCTGCTGTTTATTTTCAACCAACTCTCTTCTGTGTAATGATTTTCAGACTTCATCAAATAAATGGACAGACTAACACAGCTGCCATAATGTCAGCCATTGGAATTTCATTAGCAAAATAAGTCATTTGCTATCCTGAGTCATTTACTGCCCTTACTATCCTATTACATCCATTTTAGATGCCATTCCTTTGAATTGCAAGTCTACTTGTCCTAGACTTACCTACCACTCAAGTGAGAAACTACTCACCGGAGCAAAACAAATTGGATTTGGTCTGTGGTTCCTGAAACATCAGGAGAGTTCTCTTGTGTTCACTTTTTTTTTCTATTTAGTGATGACACTTAATGTTTATGAGTCTTGTTTTGAACTCTTCAATCTGCAACTGAATCAAATCAATGTTACTTGTTCAGATTGGCTGTTGCTTAAGACACATTACAGGCTAGCCTCATACAGAGGATGTCTCCCTTCTTATTGATGCTATTAACTAATTTTGCATTAATCAGTGCCAGGACAGTTTGTTCTGATGGTATATAATAAAGGGATTTAGTCAGTTTTGTAATTGTATTGTTGTTTTGGTTTTTTGTCTAAATATTTCAGATATAACTAACACAAAATATATTTATTAATTAGTATTATTTGGTTTTATTGGAACTATTTCCAACTATAGAAAAATAAGTAATGAAATTATCTTAATTCAAATGCAGACCAATAAAAAAGAAACAAATCTTATTACAAATTGTATACATAGTCTTAGGAAGAGCAAAGGTTACTCTTTTGAGAAGATTGTGTTATGCCTTGAGATGTCCCCTGCGTTTTCTCAGGAAGTAATTCCTTGTTTGGTATAAAAGGCATGCTTCAAAAATACAAAGTGTGGTAAAGAACCTTTTAGCAATTTTCTCTTGGCCTTGGATGTCTCTAATTGACTAACTACTTTAACCCCACCTCATAAATGCAGGAAAGTCGCTGAGGAACTGACAATGATTTTCCCAAAATCCAAGTCGAGAGGAAGTTGACAGTGATTAATGTTACCTACTCTCCCTTTCCCATCACACATCTGCAGCCATATTAAAGTGGCTCCCTGATGCTTACATTTTAACTGGGGTCCTGTAGTAGTGAGGAGAAAGAACCAAGGTACTCAAATTTCTGTGAGAAATACACAAGTCTGCAAAAAGCAGTCTCTCTTGTCCACAAACAGACGGATCTGGCATAGAGAGAGGCACATTGGCGCTTACTGGAATTTGAAACTTAACATGGTCTTTATTCTACCAAGGTGAAGTCAAAACAAAAGTTTCCTCTTCAGAAGTTCACACTGAGCTGTCCCCAAATTCCCATTCAATTCTGAATCTGCACATGAAGAACTAGATTCAATTAAATGAGTAATTCAATAAATATATGTGAAAAATGTATATACACAATTACACTAAGAATACTTTTTTGTTTCTTTCTGGACAGCTCAATATTAAAAAGTCACCACATTACGTTCTAGCAGCACACACTTCTGATGAGCAGAATAACAAACAAGATAACATTTGCAGGAAGAAGTGAACACTTCCATTTGAACAAATGTGGTACCTGGAAAAAGACGAAACTTTCAGGCACGGTAACCGTCCTTCAGGTGTGAAAAAATAGATTCAATGTAGCAATAAAATAATAAATAAGATTTTGTTACTTGGAGATCCATAAACAACAGTCTACACTTTTCAAAGGGAAACATGTGCAGGATGGTCGGAAGCACTGTTCTTTCATAGTTTATAGAAACGGTTGCAATAGATGGCAGTATGAGAAGACAGGTGCCTGTTGTGTAATGTGTCAAGTTATGACTTTGATTCAGCAAAAATGAATGCATATGAGCACCTCTGAGCTGCTTGATCTTTGAACAAGGTGAACAGCTAACCCATTGACTGTTCTGAATTAGAGGTATTTAGGTGCTTACATGTTTACACAATTCAAAAGCAATGTCCAGAAACAATATGGAATCCTGAAAAAGGGGAAGGAGCAAAGGCTGATATAGTGCTGGTGTGTTGCTACAGCTTGGGAAATGCTTAAGATAGATAACTATTAATATTACACATTAGTGTTACTAATTTTTTTCTCAAAAGAGGTGTTTTATAGTGCCAGCTGTAGAAATGAAATACCTCAAGTGGAACCCAAGCATATTTGATGCTATGCATCTTCCATATCAGTAATAAAACAAAACAAAGAAGGTATAACTCTATCCTCTGAACTCTATCAGGATGGAAATTCTGCTTATCATTGTAACTAAAGGCTATGTTCTCACAGTGTATATTAAAAGGTCATAAAAAGCTGTTGATAAGGCTCGTGTTTTCTTTCCTTACTTGAAAGTAGTTATGAAAGCAATATGCACACAGATTTTTAATATAAAATACCTTTTCCACTTTATAGCTAACACAATATGTAATGAGTAGCCATTTACTTGATGGCTGAAGATGGGAATGAATAAGAACAGATCCTGCTCTTTTTTAGCTTATATATAGTATAGCACGAGGCAGCCAGAGAGACGTTTAAGCCGATTACTGTTAATACACGAGTACGTATGCTTAATTTCCTTAACTACAGTGTACTAGATCAAGCTTTATTCTGTGATCCTTCCAGTGTGTATAACAACATAGTAATAAATGTGCAGGTAGAAACAACTAAGTCATCTAATTCAAGCAGCTGCACAGAACTGCACAGGGGTTTTTTCATTATCTGAAATGAAATACAGAAATTCTAACCTGGCAAATGTTAGTATCAGAAGGTGTTATAAACAGTACAGATCTTTTTAATTGCTCAAATCTTGGCCAAAGACCTAAATTGAGTTTGACTGATCTACTCTGTTCTTCTTTAGGCATATTTATGAGAATACAGACAATTAAATGATCAAAGGAGAAAAAATTGATGAAGAGATCTTTTATAGTCAGGTATTAAATTTCTAGGATGACCTTTACTTTCAAAACATTGAAGTTTTATGATATTAGAAAGATGTCATGCCAGCCAAAATGAATGTGTCATTTTCAAACAGGAGAGAAGTCAAGATTAGTTTTTTAATCAAATAGTCTTTATTTAGAGAAGAGATCTATGCATTTTCTTTGGAAGTACACAAAAATATTAAATAAATAAAGTATAAGCTATATCCTGTGCTACCAAACTACCAAACCATATTCCTCCAAACATATGGTCAGTGCTGTTAATGGTGGTTTATATTGAAGATCTGGATCAAAATTTGTTTTCCAAGGTGTGATGTTTGTATTCAGGCTTTCTGGGTTAATCTGCTTCTCACCAGGAGTTACTATCACTGGTAGTAGGAGTGTTTTACGTACTAATGAAAAGTTTCCCAGTCATGCAGAAGAGAGAAGAGAACCTAGTCTTCTTCCTTCATGAGTTCTCTAATCCCTCAGGGGAATGGTACCAGCAGAGTAACATTGCAGTGGTGCATCTATTCAGTTATTTTTTATTGTTGCTAGAAAATAAACTTTTTTGTACAGAAAGAAATTTTTATTGAATCAAATGTTCTGTGTGAAGAAGATGGCTATTTCAGTAAGGAATACCAATGAAATTTAAACTTCATTAAATCTAATCTGAAGTTCTTGATTTTAATTTTTTTGTTTGTTTTAGTTCTGAAACTGAAGAAGAATACTGGTTATTCATACAACCTTGCTGTTATCAGCTTTATTCCACTGAAACAAAACATACAAATGAACAATGTGCAAAAGAGGAAGAGCATTTTACCTAGACCATTCTTGGTAAAAATCATGATCACCAAGAATTTTCGAGGAAAAAAGCAACACTCCAGTCCTTTGGACGTCCATTGCTGTAGAACACCAAGCTGCAAACAAACCAAGCTAGGATGTTGCCATCTCCTACTTAAAGGAGACAGGTGTTGATCTGTGGCATCATACTGTCACCTAAACGTCTCCTAAACAGAGGGTGAAAGGGTAACATTAGAGGAAAGGCTAAGTTGTACTGTAACTTTAGAGTATCTGGAAATACTAGGAAAATGTATGACAGGGAACGACTGTAGTAGGAAAAGAGGCTTCCTGATCAAATATGTGTGGACAGATTAACATAATAACTGACATAACTTTTCCTTTTTACTTTTTTTTTAATCTGGAGATCTAACTGTGCAAACCAAGTCTGACAAAAATCTATAATAGAATATTAAAATGCAGAATGTGTGCACCTAAATCCCCTAACCTTTGTCATAGTAAATGCTCAATTCTTTGAAACTGGCATTTAATACAAGCACTTTTGAAAAGCCAAACAACACTTCTAGAAGTAACTTCACCAGTAAGAAGCCCTTTCTGAGAACTTGCAATTATATTTATATCTATAAATACTTATATGTTTAATATGATTACTTGAGAAATAAGGTACCAGGAAACTGAGAGGAAGGTAGGATCTGGCCAATGTCAACATGAGAAACGTGGCAGTTACTTTGTTTCAAGAAACACATATCCTGAGGGAATACCAAAAGGAATAATGTCAAAATCATATCAGCTTAATGGAAATCAAAATACTGTACTTGTCTCATGGGCCATTGCCAATGTCTTTGCAAAACTTTTCTGACCATATCAGGGAAAAGAAAACCCCCACAGTGTTGTTGAGATTTTCTCCTTAACAGAACTAGAACAATTTAAAAAATAATTTCCCTTGTGCCCTTCTGAATTCTTACAAGTGTATAGTAAAGAGCCTAGAGAATCAGAAAGTACAGGGCATGCAGGATAAGAGGGATGAACATCATCTTAGTCAGGTGTCTGGGAAGCTCTGGGGGGAGAAAATGCTTACTAAAGCCTTCTGAGATACTGTGCAGTTTGCTAATTCAAAGAACTGTTTTAGAAATTTGTTTGGTATTTTAATTTTATGCTTATAAGTTTCAAGCATAGACTGTCAGGTACAAGATGAAATCCATTACCAAGAAAAATGCAATGCGCAAGTGTTGTGAAAGGTTATACATCACATACTTTCTGGTATATAAAAACATTTGAGTAAAAACACTAGAACTTAAAAAAAGCAAGCTATATCAAATTATGTGGAACTCTTACAAAACATGGTGAGTGTAAAAAGGACAGGAAGCACAAGAGGAGACTGTTGGGCGAGGTTGTATGATCTGTAGAGGTAGTACCCTTAGGAACTGGTTGGACAGTCACATGTAGGGAATGGATTAGATCTGCCCTTCCATGGTTAATAATAAAATAGGAAACAAGTATTACTGATTATTTTGCCACAACGTGTTCTGTGTTTGACACTTATCTGGGCCAACATTATATTGTGGCAGAGATCCCCCCTGTAGAGACTTCCCCATGAATTGCCTAGAGAACCTGGCAAGGAGATGGTATGGCTCAAGGGTGCAAGGATGGTGGAGACCCGAGTGATTCATTGCTTCACCTCCTGAGACTGTAGGCTAAAACAGAAGAGCAAATGCAAGGTGTGTGCAGCTGAAGGTCACTTCACGTTGGACAGACAATGAGCAGTCAGGGAGCAATTCTACTTCAGAGTGTCTCAGGGCTTCTTTATTCAGAATTATCTCTAAAGCAGACCCTATCATTTTGTAGGAAGCAAGGGGATGAAGGCAAGATTTTTCAAAATACCTGTGTTGTATAATAAACAACTTTGATGATTACTTCTAATCCTACTACTTTGGAAAATACTGTCCTGCTTTCTTAATTTCAGTTTTAATATACAAATAATTTTTGATGAGCTCAGTAACAGACATAAACTAATTCTGCCTTTCAGAAGTAGAGAGCAGGGTCTTCCCTCTTACTTGAAGGAATTTTATGTTAGCAGAGTAAAAATACATTACTTCAAGAGTTATTGTCAACAGTAACACATGTAGAGAAATTAAATTTTCCAGGGAGGTTCTACACTGTAAGAAATCAGGTTTGTTTTGTTTTTTTCTTTTTGTTTTTTTTTTTTTTTCTTTTTCTTTTTTTGTTTTTTCTTTTTTTTTTTTCCCACCCAGGAGCAGCTATAAGTCAAAAGCATACTGTAAAATAACCCTAGATCTTTACATTCCCTATTTGCCCCATGCTTATTATCCAGTTACTGATTCCTTCTCCTTGTTCCTTAAATAGAGTTGTCCTGGAGAACCTATCATCTGCCTGATGTACACAGCCCTCTTAATTCTCACCTGGCTACAGCTGCAAAACAGATGAGAACAAGGAGAGTGAGTTAATGAATGAATCCTGGTGAAGATCTCAGCAGGGTGCCTCTTTTAATTCAGACCACGCTGGTAGTTAGTATGACAACAAGCTGTTACCACCTAATGATTTCAGTTCCTTAACTATAATGAGTCCCATGTTCTCAGTATGCTTTAGACTGGACAACTTAAACTACGGTTGTGTTTCATAGCCCCTGTTGTATGTTGCAAAATTCCATGTAGAATTTTCAGTGAATAAGGCTTCAACATGGAAACAGCTAATTGTAATGGAAAAGCCAATTAGTGAGCTGTCAATATATTAAAAAGTAAAGAAACCCAACAACATTCAAACAAATGCACATCATTAACAAGAATTAGAACAGTTAATAAAGAGTCACAATAAAGAAAATCCTTGAAGTATGGAGTGTGAAGTATGAAGAAGCTCAAGCACTTCTGAAATTTAAAAGAGTAGAAATTCAGCTTGTTCAGACTGAGTTACGTGTGGCAATACACAGTCTTAAACAGGTTCTTAAAATGATCCTTCGAGAAAGATTAAGCATCCAAGTTAAAACTTGAAAAGCTATTCACCTGATTTTGGACTATTTTAGAAATGGCTGAAGGCTTAGATATGCAAGATTTGAAGGGGAAAAAGTGGCATTCACATACCAGATGAATAATCTGTACCCTCATGCATATTCATACCATCTTTTGCTGCCAGTGAACCTTGCATTAGTCCTATATATAGGCTGTGCACAAACACATTTCCCTCGAGTTAGTTAAGCTGTGGTGACTTGTTCCATCTAAGGCATTAGGCACTGAATTACTACCAAGGTTAGGTGGCCCTAGTCAGTCTGGATACAACAGTGACTTCCCCTTGTATCACTCAACACAGAAGGCCGTGATGAGGGTGGAGGGAAGGAAGGACAAGAGCACATTCTTCTGTGAATGATTTCTAGCTGGCACAGGCTGGAACTGTCATTGTGGATCCAACTCTTCAACACCAGACGAGAAAAAGCAGTAAGAAGCTCATGGGCTGAAAGGGATCTGTACCCTTGAAAGTCCTAGATAGTCTGATGACTCACTTGTCAAAAATGTCAAAGAATGACATAGTTACTAAGGGTCCTTCTGGTGAAGAGAACTGAAGGGTTTAAGGGAAATTTTCTGTGAAAGCTAATGGTTAAATAAGGCTTCAGATTGACTGACTGCAGGTGGACATGTAAGAAGAATAGGAAAAGAGTACATGGTCATACTCACACCTGCAGCTACCCCTCTTACAGGTCACATGCCAAATTTTACTGGGAATATGAACAGAACAGAGAATTAGGCCACCAAAACAGAGCTTTGAAGATGGCCATTTCTCTTTGGTCTTTGCCACATTCACAAGGTGATAAAAAAGGCCAAAGACAAATATTCCAAATCTGACACTTTGTTCATTTTTTTTCAAAACACTAGAAAATGTGAAAAAAGCTTCTGGGTAAGGTAACCTATTTTTCACTTTGAAAGCCTACTGAATGCAAATAGTTTATGAGGACTCTATGATAAATTTGACTATTTTTGGGAACTCTTCCATATGCTATGACTAAAAGACTTAGAAACTCTCCTTAGAGACTCCTCCTTCTGGAAGGCAGTCTACTTGTGACAAATCCATTCAAGGAGTGACATCTCAATGGATAAAGATGTAGAACCCCTGAAATGAATAATATTTGTAACTATGGTCATTTTCCTCTTGAATAAAAACAGGAGCATGAGACTTGAAGTTGTGTGCATTCTATTCATACCACAGTAAATTATTTTTGAGCTTTTCTTAGCGTACTTTTCTTTGGGTAGGAGGTGCTACCCAAAAGGTGCCATTCTCACATCCATTTTGTACAGAATTTTGGGGTGCTTCAGCCATCACCCTTTAAAATGATAATTCTTTCAAACTATGCCATCTAGGCTTTCTTGCTTGGGTGAATAAACCTTCATGAAAATTGGTGAAGCTGAATGGAACATTCTAATTTTAAGAAATGCTTTCACCTCTACCAGAGATAAGTCTGCTAATGCAGTAGTACTCTACAGCAACTCACTCTTATTATCTAGTCTCATGACATTTTGAAAATAAATATTTTTATGGAGGTCTGCTGCTTGTTTTCTGACTGGGGAACTTCCTCTTTACTTCACATATCTCTTAAAATCAATCTTATTTTCCCTGCTGATTAAACTGAACAATAAACTCGTAATTAGGAGGTTTTGAAAGTTCTGTTTTTGATGTTAGCTTTGGAAATATATTCACTACAAGAGGTGATAGGGTAGTGAGGGTGCTTCTGAGTCATCCCCAAAGCCCAAGCTGCTATGCAGGATATAAAAGACGTGCAGGTGAAGAGAACTAGTCAGATTTGGAACCTACTTTTACATTACTGTTACCCCTGAGATGAAGTCAATTCATTAAAAAAGTTTTTTCTCAGGAAGTGTCTTAAAAGGTTGTTTGAACTTAAAGCTCAGGTGCTGTTGGTATTCAGACCATACCTATTCTCTACATTATTTGGGGCCATGCTTTGAAGTTTTCTCTTTCTCCTAGGTATTCCAGCTAATATAGTTCATTGTGAAATGAGAGCACAGAAAAATACAATGTCATCATATTACTTGTCTCAGGCTTGAAACACTACAAGAAACTTAAAAAGAAAATTTCTCTTATTAGAAATGAATACACAGCTGTAAATAAAATTTTGAAGACAACAATTTGACAATTGTTTTAACTTAGTATTTTCTTCTGTCTTGTCGTATGGTATATGCATTATAGATGACATTCATAAAAAATCTGTCTTTTCACTGTGTGTACACTATTCAAAAGCAGCAGAATTTGCCACTGGAATAAGTCAAAAGAGTATGTATTCAGATTCACCATTTCTCTTTTCCATACCTATTCTCTCAAGTTTCATACAAGTGCACATACAGAGTTACACATTTGCTGTGTCACTCACTTTGCTGCAGAGAATGGCAAGAAATTCATTGCTGGGTGGCAGAATATGCTGACTCTGCAGAGCTACCAGGTACCCTCATCATGACTCTACCCTGACCAATCCCAACAACTTTGGAAGCTGCGTTTGAATGATGCCTGGGAGAATACTCAGCTCCTTCCATCAGACTGTCCTGAGTTCTTTTCATTCTCTTGACTGTTCCATCTCCCAGCTGGTCCTTATCACATTTCATAATTTGACATGATGCATGAAGTTCATTGCAAGCTGTTAAAGTAGCTAGGCAATTTAAACAACTGGTTTCACTCAAAAGAAAATTTGAAAACAAAGTAGATTTGAAATTCATTTTGCAAATACAATGATTTTGATAAGGAACAGCTTTTATATAGAGGTGGCGATTTGGTTTACTTTCTCCAGAATGGAAGGGAGATCTCTATGAGATCAAAAGACTACACATGCAGTAGTTTCTGTTACTTGCTTTTCTCCAAGTAAGACCATACAAAAGACCACTATTTGGTCCTTTACTTTACTGAAATCTTGGATGAAGATGTTACGAAGAAAACTCCTTTACACATGATGCACAGAGTTCCTTTTTGTTAATCTTTGGTGCTCAGCAGGGTCCAGTCAGATCTAAGTCTTCAGGTCAGTGGGCTTACAATGGTAAACGCAGTCTTCCTCCTATTTCAGTTTGCCCTAGAGACGGTCCCAACTAGTAAAGGAAGTAACACAATTCCTCCCAAGCCACATGTGTTGAGCTACACATGAAATTCAAGCTGTCACTTCCCATATTTATGCTGTCATGTGGGAAAGGCCCTTCTAAAAGCACTGCTGGAGAAAAAGCATGAAATAGAAATGCCTGTAGAAGGAAATGCCTGTAGAAGGGGCCGCAAGGCCAAAGAAAACAACCATGAGCTCAGCTCTTTCTTGATGACTGAAGAGCTCTGTGGCCAGTAAAAGACTGTACCAGGCAGGCAGGTGGCAGTGGAAGCAGGAGGAGAATTGTCTGTGTATCAATGCCCCAGCAGTGTCTTTAAAGGACAAGTATTCCTGATCCACAATGCAAAACTGGATTTGGATAGGATGTGATACAATTCAGACATATTTTACTACATCAAAATCTGCCAAAATATCTGTTTTTCTGTGAAATATTTACAAGTGAGAAATATTACCTATGTCAAAGCATCTCAATCAAGTCACTGCTCACCAGACATATTTTTTTTACATGGATATCATAATATTTTTTTAAAATGCATTGAGACGTCTTGTATTTACTGTTAAGCAGCACTATTTTGAAATGAATCTGATTTGTTAGAGTTTCCAATTTTGAAATATTTTTTTAAAGCTCAGTTGTATTTCCAGGTTCAGGAAAAAAGTGAGTGGGGGTTCTATTTAAACATCTATTAAAATCCCTATGTCTCATCTTTGAGCACATGCAGTGTGTTTTGAGAGGGTTATTTTTATTGCTTCTGAAATATTTGTTATTACATTTTTAAGGCAATTTATATTTTGTTATTATGTGCCATAATGGCATCTGTTGCAGCAGAGTGAGACAAGATCAGACAGAAATCATTACTATTTCCTGGATTCCAATTTGAAACTCAGAAATATCAACAATGCTTCATTGGTTTGAGTGCTTCTGTCTTACAACATTTTAGCAAATTCATATTAAAAAAAATCTGCATGTGCAGGTGCCTGTAATGAAAAATTTGAAACTAAACTAAAATGAAGTCTGTGTATATGTGTGTGTATGTGTAAAGTAGTGCTTAGTAAAACCAGAATTAGGGAAAATAAAATAATATTTCATGTAATGACTGCAGTTAATAACAAGTCTCTGAGGAGAAGATGTGAAGACAAACTGAATATGTGGGTGTTTCTGTGTGTACAAAAGAGGAATGGAGATTACAAACTGGATAAAAAAAAATCCACTGCCATCAGCACTGAGAACTGCCAAAGATGCCAGCTTCATCATTTACTGCAGCTGTGCACCTGCAAATGCCACCTGGATTGTCTGTCACTGCAGCAGTTTCAGAAAGGTCTGAATATTCAGACAGTGAGTATTCTCATGTTTTATCTACTAAACATTCTAATTACTTTTGCTGCTAATAAATGGCAGAGGAAAAAAATGCCTCTAGGATTTGGCTCTGTGAGCAATAGGGGTTGCAGTGGTTAAGAGTAACTTAATCTACTGCGCCAACAGATGCATCAGTAGACTGCATCAAGCAATCAAATGAGGATTAAAGAAAAAGTCACATTGGCTTTAATATTCTTAGTTTGCTTGGCATACGTTGCAGAAAACAATTAATTCAGGCTGTTTCTAACAAAGAGTAACCTCAGAAAGTTTAGTGTTTATGAGCAGCCCAGCTGAAATGCAACCTCCTTAAAGTTTCTTTAAATTTCCTATCATCAGAAAGGGATATAATAATACATCACTGTCTTTCTCAGGGAATAGCTGTTATTATATATTAATACCATTAGCATTCAAAAGAAAAATGATCAGATGAAGCACCACTGCTGTAGACTTAGATTTATTTTAAATTAAGGCACAATACTGAAGGCTGCTGAACAGTGGAAAAGAATTGGAAAAAGTAAGGGCTGATTATCAGATCACACAGGTTGTGGCAGCCAGTCACTGGCTTTGTGATTCCAGACTGCCTGGATTTAAAATACCTTAAGGAAAATTCAAAAGGGAAAACCTGAAAAATCATAAGACTATGCTTACATTGATACAGTCAGTTTTCACATTGCTCTGAGACTTTGCCCTGTAAATCTCCATAGTTCAATCCCTTGGCCATTCATCCTGAAAGCTCTGCTGAATTTCTGAGGATGAGGTGAGTCCTGCTTCTTTTTTCCACTGCTTCTATCCACTGGAGTCTTTTTTATCCACTGCCGTCATTCTTTTTTGCAGTAATCATAGACCTGGAAGCAGAAATAAACAGTCTACAGCCTGTTTCCCAAGACAGCCACAGAAATGAACCTACGACTCAGTCTATACTTAAGGAATTAGATTTACATGCTAAGAATGTATTGGGATGGTTATCATGATGACAGCAAAAAGTGTAGGAAGTTCAGTGTTGTGAAGGACCTTGAAGAAGTCAAGAAGACTGTGTGGTACAGAGGGAAATGCAGGACAGAGTGGAGGAACTCAGTGGAGAATACAATATGATAAGATCATCTTAGCAATTATACTTTTTGCGGTCTCCAGTCTATCACTGAGCATCATAGGGAAACCACAGGACATGCAGTACCAGTAACCATGATGAAAGGAGATTAGGGCACAGATAAAGGTTTGACGTGTGTTGAGAGAACGCAAAACTGGTTTTACATGTAAATAACTGGGTAATAGCCAAGCACCCAGACAATAAGGGGATTAATGAAAGAAATCTGGTTTATAAAATAAGGTATCAATACTTAGGTCATTCCTTAGGTTATGTTTCAGGCCTGCTGAAGTCTGTTAGAAAGATCTGAATTTTAAAATGTTACGGAAGAAGTGGCAGGATTTGTAGACTAAACAGACTTATTGAGCAAGAAAAGAAAAGGAAGCAGATGGCCTCAATGCTATGGGGCCCAGAAACAAATGAAGTGTATATTGTTAAGCATATCAGGGAGCCTATGAAGAGGCTTGTGAAC
>NW_009203520.1:0-5140 GCF_000690835.1 Fulmarus glacialis | reverse complement strand
CCTAGAGCTGTGTTTCTTGTAGAGAGTGTGCCACGCTTAGGCAGTCCTTGTGGTAGACACTAAACTTCGTGTACAAATATTACTAAGCAACCAAAATAATGCTTGTTTTTATTGAATAAGGAATGTAGGAACATTACTACTTCACATGGAAACCTGTGCAGTGTTTAAAACAAGCCTTCACAAGAGTATTCTGCATTGTGTGTGCCTCGATATCTTCTACATATTGTCATATAGATCTATTTGTACAACCAGATGATTTCTTTCCAATTTGTCATATATAAAAACAAATTACACTTTAACTCATTTCTTGTAATTTTGCTTTCCAATGTGCTTAACAGAAGACAATAGAACAGGAGAAAACCAATAACAACACTGCTAACGTGTCTTTGAGGACACAGTATGCCCATTGCATAGTCAGAAGGGGCAGCATAAAGTGATATTTCCTTCACAATTACCTGTATGATGAAGAAATTTCTTTTAGAAAATGCAACATCTCTTCCCATGGGTACTTAGCCAGCTCCTTAGCCTCCTTTGTTTTTGAAAAGAAGTATCTCCACAAAAGCCTTTGCATTTCTCCAAGAAGACAAACTGCTATTGGTGAAGCTGGTATGGGGTAAAAGACAGGTTTTTCTTTATTCCTTGCTGACGTAAAGAGATATGACCCAATCTAGTAAACAAACTTAACTGAGAGCTGGTTCGGAATTCACCATTAGAAATCTTTTTCAGGTAAAAATCATGTCCTTTACAAAATTTGCATGTTCTTTTCCCAGTTTATTGATTTTCAAAAAAAATGTATTCTTTGTCCAATTTTTTTGCTGTTTTGAAGAAATGATGCTGAGCTGCTCTGAACTGAAACATTTCTCAGATGCACTCAGTTCCAAGTAAGAGAATATTGAAAGATTTGCCATCTATATAATCTGAGATTTTCTGTCATCCATATGCAGAAAAGACCATAAACAACACTTTCCATCTTAACTATGTGTAGGTAATGTGTCCTTGACAGATGCACACAGTTCTTAACTTAAAAAAAAAGTCATTGTTTGGTCTCTAATTTAAATGGTAATCTTCCTTCCTTAAGAAAAGAGCAGCTGGATTAAATCTGTGTAATCGGTAATGTGTGCAATTGGTACATAAAGGTAAATAAAAGAATAGCTCTGCCCTGTCTCTTCTAACATATACATCCACAAAGAAGTCTTTTCCTCCTCCACTCATCTACATACCACTGACAGGAAACATTTTTCTGTGGCTTTAAATACATTTCTATGAGTTGTGAAACATGTTAATTCACTTTTGTCCTATTACCTGCCACAGTTGCTCCGCTTCATGCTTTCTCCTATTCCCAGGCAAAGCCAAGAAGTTATGAGGCAGCTTAGTCTGAGGGTGAGTGTTAGTGAAATAAAGTTTTATACTTATTGTGTTTAAAGAGTGCAAATGTTGCAATTACCTCCTAATAAAACACTATAAACTCAGGACTTCCACTGTTAAATGTGAAATAACCCAAAATGTGTTAAGATATGAAAATATTTTTGTTATAATTTGTTATAATATTATTGCCATAATTAAGGCAAATCATTCTTTAAAATGACATCATACAATGACATTACAATTAAAGAGTTTTTTTGCTTGTTTTTAATCTCAATGAAGATTAAAATGAAATTTTAAATCACACTTGTTACTCCTTTTTCAAATGTTTTCCTTACCTGCTTTGCCAAGAGGCAGAATTCAGAGAAGGAATAGAAATTTACTGTTAAGAGAAGCAATACTATACAGAGTGACCCAGAGAATTGGCAAAGGCTCACAGAGAAGTGTCAGTCTCTGAAAATTATTTCTGAGGTTCAATGCCTTTGGCTCACACGTATCCACCAAAAAGGTGGAAGAATATGTAAAATACATGAGATATAATACATGCACCAGCACCTGTTTGCAGATGTAATCACTCATTTTGAAACCTTTCTGCTGGTTACCTATTTACACTTCTGTCTACACTTCTTATGATAAAATGTAGATGTCTTTATTGTTTCGGTCAGAAAATGTTGACTTGGCCTTCGGTAAATGTTCGCCCTCTTCAGTAGTTATTAAAATGAAATGTCTGAAATTGTTGCTGCTTTTCTACCACTAAAATACGGGAGTAAGATAGTCTCCAAATCTAGGCGACAAAATTTCTATTTGTCAAATGCACCCTGAGGCTCTGAGCGTGTGCATCAGTCACAGCTATAGTGCAAATGGGTGGGTCTGACTGATCGTGATTGAGTAAAGTGTCAGCATAACTGAGTAAGATTGAAGATGACTACACCAATATGCTTGAATTGGCATTAGTATTAATGAACAGGACAGCACATATCTTGACATGAGTAAGTGGTCACAGCCTGGGAGTGTGGAAGTGAATATTAGCTCACATGACTTGGTATAACTCTGCATGGGCGTACGCGTGACACATGAATCATTACTAGAAGTCAGTATTGGTGGGTGGGAGTAGCAGAGTGTCACTTTATATAAATGAGTATCCCTGACAAGCAGCAATTTAGTTTCTGCCTAAAGATTTCTTGTTGGTAGAGAATAACCTACGATCTACCAGTGACAGAATATCCACTCCCTTCAGGCAGTTACCCACTACTTTCCATTAGGTTGTGGTATTTCTGAAACTACAGATACATATCACTCTGATTAAGGTTATCTCAGAGGATTTTGTTGGAAAGAGATATTGTATTTAATCTTGGATGGAACCCAAGCTTTCATTATTGTATAATTTGCTCAGTTTTTCTAATAGACAATATCTGTTTCCTGGTTGATGGGACATTATCTCTCTCTCATGTTCCCTGTTCAGAATTCTGAAATTATTGGGGCATACACCTATTTATACATGTGTGTGTGCACTTATGCATGTATGTATGTATGTTTATAATCCTTTAAAAAAGTAATGAACGTGACTTTAGAAGAATTTTAATTTAGGGATGATATAACCTTGATTTCAGGGTAGTAGAGACCACTTCACCCAGCACTAAACTTAGAACTGGAAATCTGTTTGTAAGAGTACGTTAGCCCTTTCAAAACTGCATTGGAAATAGGTCCAGTGTAACGCAGAGCTCCCAGCTTTGCGCCGAGGCAATCCCTGACTTACAGCCATGCTGGCTGGAGCAGAAGGTCAGAGCTGAAGCTGTAAGGGTTAAACAATAAGGTTTGCCCAGCTGTGCCTAAGGGTGAGTTGGGCAGCAGCTGCTAGCGATAAGTGGCAGGCAATCTCAAATGCTTCTGAATCAATTGCACACTCTCTGTGCCAGCTCTGGGATCCAAAATGCCTGGTATGGACATGGGATGGGTATGCATGGTCATGAAATTCTCTTCCAGGCATGGTAATGCAGTCGCCTTCTGTGGACAACTCCCCTACCTAGAAAGAGCTAGGAAGAGCTGTTAGCTCCTGATGATCCTGCTCAAGGTTTGGCTCTCTTGAACCTCCTTTTTTTTTTCCCAAGAGAAGAATGTATCTACCGCTCCTCTGACTCAGCCTGGGATTAACATCAACCTGTCAATTCTGTTAATCAGTTAATTAATTATGTTAATTCTGTGCTGGCACTGCCCCAAGCAGAGCAGTTAAAAGCCCCTTTTTGGATAACGAATATAAATATAAAAAAACTTTATAATAGTCAATGCAAGTTTTTCACATAAATATGTGTTCTGCACATAGCAAAAGGTAGAGAGAGAAAGAAGCAGGAGAAAAGAGGAGAAGGAAAGCAAGCAGGTCCAAACCTGACAGCAGGGACTCTGACTCCACTCACCACAAAATGTTAAGGACAGGTATAATTCTCCTCACTTTACTCATATGAGAAAGTAAAGCTCTCTCTCACACACACTTTTACGCTCTTTCTTTCTTTTCCTAATGCTCTCAGAAACTTCTATCTTTAGTCAACCATCCTTGCTGTGAGTTTCTTTAAATTATAATCTTCCAAATTCTGGGGGATATAGCCACTATTTGATGAAAATGAGAGTTGTTAAATTAACAAAGACTGACTGAAGATATGATTCTTTTTTTCATAGTAGAAATCCTGCTATACCAGTAATTATTTTAAAGGAATCTTATAACAAAATATGTTTGCCTGAACATTCATGTTCCTGTATTTTATTTTCTGCCAAATAAGACTCTGACTTTATTGAATATTGTGGTGTCTGTGTGTTTCTTATTGGGAATTTGGACCTTAGCCTATGTGCTTGCCACCCTCAACCTTAGAGGTCCCAAACGCGTAGGCACCATTTAAACCAATTTTCCAAAATCAGTTTCATTTTTGCACTCTGCATTTTTGCTGGGTCCTCTCCTGTTGCTTCTTACAAAGGTTGCAAATCTGTTACCGTGAAGAGGCATCTGCAGACTACCCATAATAAGACACTCTGTAACTCCCTTTGCCTTGCCTGGCATTCACCTAGAAAGTGTATACTCAGCAGAAAGAAAGTAATGGACTTTTTTTTAACTCCTGGGAGTTAAAAAAATGGGAATGGGCATAATACTGAATACACAAGTGTTGAAAAAGTATTATTTTTACGAAGGGGGAAGAGTTACAAATTGCGCTTACATGACTTCCCACTTACAGGATGTCCCATTTACTTAATGGTAATTTTCATGAGCCCTTTAAATAAGTGACCTTATAAGTAAGACCCCATGTAAATCATGAACACCATCATGCAGGAAGATGACAAATTTTATGGATTGGTCATGGCAAAAATGGCAAACTTCACAGTTTGTCATGCATTAATAGAGATGGTTACAAAAACATAAAGTCATTTATCATAATAAAAAATTATTCTGAAAGCATTCAAGTTATCTTTTTAACAAATATAAATAATAAAGATACGTGACAGGCTGTCAATGGAATTTGAAAACATTATTTCAAACTGGGGAAAGACACAAAAAATAAAGCAGCAAATAGTGATTGTGAGGGGGTTCTGTCAGAAAGAAAACCAAAAAACCAACACAAAAGAATGACACCACTTCAAATCAAATTCAATATGCTTGGAGTAGATAGCTAAATTTGCACAGAAGTGTTCATTGTTATGAGCTCTGATGCATAATGTAAACACAGAGGAACAATGCAAAGACCTTTGTTAAGCCAGTAAAAATGGAAGGTATTATCATAGAATCATAGAATCATTA
>NW_009203519.1:0-10518 GCF_000690835.1 Fulmarus glacialis | reverse complement strand
TATGATTCTATGATTCTATGATTTTGAAGAGAATTGCCATTGTAATTATTTCATAGATAAACTTTTTTAAAAAGTATCAAACTTGCATAAAACCTTGGATTTTTATGCATATGATCCTTCACACTATAACATTTTTTCTGTTTAGTACTTGAAGATAAATAAGAAACCTGTCCACAGTTACCTGAAGCAAACAGTACTCTATTCTTTCTTCATGAATTGATTGAAGTACCTGCTGTGTACTAAGGAACAATAAAAATTTTTCTTTGATTGCATAACTCTTAATTTTATTCATAAAAGAGAGATTTTTCTTTCTTGACACAGAATTCATAATATGAAACCAATTCTCTACTCTTTTGGATGGTCACTCATTAGATGACCTTGAATTATCTTGAAACATTGGCTTTCTGAAAACAAAATAGTATTCAGAGGACTTATTTACTGGAAGTTTTTTTCTGGGAAACTGGTAGAGCAGTTTTGAATTTTGACAAATTCTGGTGGAGATCTGCTGTCTGAAAAGACTTTTGCATAAGTCTGGAAAGTTTCTGTAGGATATAAACCAAAATAATTTGTGATTTACTTACTTTCTTTTAATTCACATGCATAGTTTAAGAAGTTCTGGTCTACATGATAGGTACTTATAGGTAAATTGCAGTACTCGTGCAATTCTTATCAATAACAGCACTAAAAACATCCAAATGCCCTAAACCACCCTAAAATCCTTCCATAGAAAATTGAAAATGTACTTTTCAGAGAAACACATAAATGGAGTTGGATAAACCCTGAATAAATTAATAGTTGCTCTTCTGCATGCAAATACATTGAGTGGAGTGATGAGTGATAACTCATAACCATCTCGCTTTCCCTTTTTAAAACTTATTTAGATTATAATGTCTAGAAACCTGCTGTCTGATGAAATAAGGTAGCGAAATGAGAGTCCTGCTTAGGCAAGCTCTTGATAGTAGTTCCTTTTCTCAACCACTGCGGAGAATATCACTACCCAAACTATGTCTTGAACATCATCTTTGACCCCTTGCTTGTCTTTATAACCTGGCTATGTGCTTATAAAAGAATAGCTGCATAAAGAGATTAAAATTTCCAGTTTGTTATCATCTTTCTGCTTGACAGATCATAGTCTGGTCCTATCAGCTGCAGCTTTTCTTTCTTCTATTTATTAAGAGGACTCCTTCACAGATAATTTTCCTAGACTATTACTTTGTCTATATCATCATCCACTGAATCTCATGTTTCTACTGCATCATGCAAGCTGCTTGTCTCATCAGTTGAGCATCAACAGTTACATGCAGTTTGTAGGTTCTCAGGGCAGAGACTGACTCTGTTCCATTTCCTAGCATGAGGTACTCTTGTAAAGTAGAAATTATTCTTACATTTTATGTAATAGTAATAATAATAATGTCTTTTTAAATGAATCTTCATAGAAGCTGTGATGCATATGACATTCAGGGAAGAGTTAATGATCTCAGAAATGGCTGCACCAAGTCATCTATCCTCACGATTGTCAGTTATCTGATGAAACCATCCCACTGACAAAATTGCTTCTTGCCATGTTCCATTGCATTCTTGTGCTTTTTTTTCTCCTGCAGATGAACAGCGTATCTAATTAAACACCACTCTCTTACGTTCACTTTCCAGGTTTATCTTGGCTTTCATTAGTCTGATCTCGTTAACACAGAAGTAAATGTAACCAATTTTAAGGCAGCATAAGCAAAAGTAAGAGTTAGTCTAACTTAGATTAATTTTAAGCTACCTCTAATCTGGCATTCAGTATATTATATCATAATTTGGAGTTTCCACTGGGCTCACTGCTATTGCATCAATGATCCGTTTCTAAACTATGTTAATTTTTTTTCTAATTTTCATTCCAAGCAGAGTAAATGAGAAATATTTGCACATCTGTCTTTGAGACTATCACTACAGGCTGGATTCAAATTTTAGGAACAACCTGGAGAACGGTGTGATGAGCAATGTTCCAGGAGCCATTCAGAAGTTACTGTAAGACAGAAGGAAAATACTTGCTGCATATCTTTGTTGGTTTTCAGGGTGCTTGTTGGGGTAATAAATTCATTATGGCCTAACATAGCTTTAATTTTCTTAGGGGAAAGCTTGCCAGACAAACACAGGGTGAGTTTTCTTTGCTCACTGCTCATCTTCAACAATTCTTTGTGCACTGTTTTTATGGTGCATCTAGGTCCAAGAAAGTTTGTACAGTGGGGTGAATGGATTTCTTTCTACTCTGAGAAGATATAGACAAGTGTCCCGGCTCAGGTCACTGCCAGTTATTTCAACCTTGACATGCAACTGATCTGTTATTTCCAGTTCTGGGCTTCATAAAAAAAGTGTGTAATTTGCCATGATCAGTAGAGATCTGATCTTCATAAAGTGTCAACAGCTGTGTGGTTCTGGCTTATACCAGTCAAATTCCTGCATTGGTATTTGACCAAAGCCCAGAGACAAGAAAAATCCAAAAAGCAGCATCTATAATAACACTGTAAGCTGATCATTTCAAGATCATACACTACACTTGAAATCACAGATAATGCCACGATTTACCTGTCAAAGAGATAGTCAAGAATGCTCACATTAATGTGTAATGAAGAAAGCTGAGCTTAAGCAGCAGTGTTTACAGCTGGGAAAGATTTTTTTTTTTTCATCCTCCATCATTATTATCATGTATTTTCACTTATGAGTCACTTTATCCCAAAGGAATGAAATCCAGGAAGGAATATGTCTGATCTCAGTCAAAGTCTGCAAGATCCAGAGAGGAACTTCATATCTGTTTGAAGGCCTTCATACAGGAGCAGACATAACCTTAGCTGGCTGCCAGATGCCCACCAAGCCACTCTATCACTCCCTCTCCTCAGTGGGACAGAGGGAGAAAGTAAGATGAAAAAACTCATGGGTCAAGGTAAGGACAGGGAGATCACTCACCGGTTACTATCGTGGGCAAAACAGATGACTTTGGGGAAATGTATTTAATTTCTTGCCAATTTATACCAGACTAAGATAGTTAGAAATAAGAAAAAAAGTAAAACCACCTTCCCTTCACCCCTCCTTTCTTCCCAGGCTGAACTTCATTCATAACTCTTCTACTTCCCTGCCCCTCCCTGAGCAGCACAGGGGGACGGGGAATGGGGGTTGCGCTCAGTTCATAATGCTTTGTCTCTGCCGCTCCTTCCTCCTCACACTCTTCCCCTGCTCCAGCGTGGGGTCCCACCCATGGTATACAGCCCTTCAGGAACTGCTCCAGCGTGGGTCCTTTGCACGGGATGCAGTCTTTCAGGAAGAGACTGCTCCAGCATGGGTCCCCCACAAGTCACAGCTCCTGCCAGAAACCTGCTCCAGCGTGGGCTTCTCTCCATAGGTCACAAGCTCCTGCCAGGAGCCTGCTCCTGTGTGCACTTTCCATGGGCCGGAACTTCCTTCGGGGCATGTCCACCTGCTCTGGTGTGGGGTCCTCCATGGGCTGCAGGGTGGATATCTGTACCACTGTGGTCTTCCATGGGCTGCAAGGGGACAACTTGCTTCACCATGGTCTTCACCACGGGTTGCTGAGGAATCTCTGTTGCAGTGCCTAGAGCACCTCCTCCCCCTCCTTCTTCTCTGACCTTGGTGTCTGCAGAGTTGTGTCTCTTATATTTTTCTCACTCCTCTCTCTCACAGCTGTTGCTTAGTGATTTTTACCCTTTCTTAAGGGTTATCACAGAGGCACTTCCAACATCACTGATGGGCTTAGCTTTGGGCAGCAGTGGGTCCATCTTGGAGCCTGGTGACACTGGCTCTGTCCAACTTGGCGGCAGCTCCTGGTGTCTTCTCACAGAACCCACCCCTGCAATCCCCACTCTGCTACCAACACCTTGTCATGTAAAACCAATACACCATCACACTTATCTCTTGATTTTACTATTCCATCAATTTGAATAGAGAAGAATTTTAAAATCTGACGTTTTTCATTACTAGCAAAATAGGTGAAATCAATAATTCTTCCTGTCAATCATAGAAGTAAACCTGTTTTGAAGAGTAAAGGCCAAGTTTCTACCTCAATTAGAGCTGTGAGACTGCCCCACGAATTCTATTCCTGGATTTCAATTCTTGGCGTTCTATTTCTGTATGAACTTGAACAAGTCACTTGTCTTCTCTCTACTTAGTACTTGATAGAATTCTTCTGAGGCTAAATCAGTACTTAGTACATGCTAAGATCCCTATGTGGAAGCTTACTGCATAAAAATTACAATAACTTTTTTCCACCATGAATTTATACAACTTTGCATCTTGAAAAGAAATTGAATTCATTAATATTAAAAAATACAATGCATAGAGATATTACTCTATACATGATTAAGAGGAAATTTTCTTCGTGTATTTATTTGGTGGAGTAAAATTTGATGAAACATTCCAATGAAATATACAGATACAGATATATTCACCTAGCACCTGTTTCACTACTTGATCTTTGCAGATTCCTCTCGTTCACTTCTCATTTAGTCCATTGCAGCCAATGGACAAATACCAGCTGGCTTCAACAGAAAAGACTGGTTTTGTTTTTCTAGTACATGTATGTGGTATGCAGAGCTACAGCACACGTCCTGGAAGCTGCAGAGCCAGAAGGCTGGACCACTGTGTCTGCCTAATCATCCTTGTTTTGCAGCTTATCCATCTGAGCACTGTCCCGTGCTAACGTAGCTGTACTGGAGCTAGCTGAGGTATCATTACAGAATGCTTATGAGGTTTCCACTGGCTGTCACCAATGTGATCAGTTTTAGGTCTGCTAGTAAATAAAACAGCAAATAATATTATTTTGAAAGTTTTATTTTGCTCTGAGCAAAAATATATAGCTGATAATTTTTTTTTTTTTTTTTTTTTTGCACAGGAAGATGAGCATTTGATTTAGCTTCCATCTCTAGCAAGTATTAAATACAGCAGTATTTAGAGGCAGGTGCATCAGTAACAGAAAAGATGCCATGTATCTGCTTCTTTAGTTGTGCCTTATAGTTGTTACATCAAGTCTGCCTTTTCCCAATCCATGCTATAGAACAGTTCAAAACAAAAACAACAACAAACCAAACCCAACAACCAAAACAACAGAGAAACAAAACAAAAACAAAGCAAAACCCATGGACCATACTATGGTCTACTTTGAATAACAAATTTCTGGGTTTTTTTGTTCTCCCAGTATGGTTTGAGAAAGAATAGAAATGTGTTTGTCAGTGTTTTCTCCACTTCAGACACGTGATATTTTAGAAGACTGTGCCAAACTAATTTTCAACACGTTTCAAAGTCTGGTAGTGCAGGGAAGAGTTGGGGGTGGGGGGTGGGGGGAGAGTTGCTGTGGTGGTGCATTCCTTCCCCGCCTTTTTTCCAGGGTCACTGTATGACCTCAGGAACTCCTGATAAACTTTGGCCCTCCTGTAATGAGTTGGGCAGTGAAGCGTCCCCTGACTATTCCCAGAACTCTTGTATGGCCGAAGTGAGGAACAGCACTGACCGTACCAGAACTTTCGTTACATAACCCAGGTGGGGGACAAAGTTGGGGGTAATCCATCATTCCCTGACACCCCTATCTGAGTTGTAACTTGAGTGGAACGGCACCATTGTTGTCGAAATCCTGGGAATTGTCATGGATGACTGAAGACAATCATCTGACAAGCCTATAAACAGTGATCCTTAGTGAGACCCTTTGAGCTCTCCTGGACCGCAGCGGGCTGCACCCAGAAACTCCCTCGGAGTGGGACGCCTCTCAGAGTTTGCAAATTCTAGAGGCTGTGATGTTCAGAGGACCACCAGGACCTGGGCTGAAACACTCCTCTGTCGAGACACTCCTCAGGGCTCAATCTTTTGCCCGTTGAGAAATGCCAAGACATTTAACTTGAGTATTTCACAAGACTCTAGGGGAACTTTTAACAGGCACATCTTTATAAATTTTTATCCCTTTAGGTCTTTATAAACTTATCTAGCCTTGCTACCATATATATATGTATGCATTGATCTAGTCTTTTGTGTGTGTGTGTTCGTGTGTATTGATTTAGATAATCAATGATAAGCAAAATCTGTAGTTAATTTGCTTTAGTAGTTGTAGTAAACTTGACTACCTCACTTTGTAAATGCCAAATTGGTTAATGATTAAGCGTTGTTAGAATCTTATGATCTATCTCAAAACTGTGAATGAACTTTAAATTGCTGCTAAACACATATAATCCTTTAGGTATTAACCGTTGCCCAGGTGTGAGACTAGAGGTAGATCCAGCCGCACCTAGACTCCTCTCTGAGAAGGAGTTTAGAGAGCAAGGGGGTCTACTCTGAACCTCGTGACTCAACGGGAGGGTCTCCTTATCCCTTTTGTATTAGACACAAACCATTGTCTAAGTCTGAGTTTAGGATTGGATCCAGCCGGGTCTTCTCTGGACCTCGTGACTCAATGGGGGGGTCTTCCTTACCCTTTTGTCCTCGGTCTTTCTATAAATCATTCCAACACAATTCTGACACGATTTTCCCTGTGTATACTTAATCCATGTAATTAGCAATAGAGTGAACCTTGCCATTGAATTCTGTTAAGTCACGCTTTTATAAATTTCTATTAAAATCACTTTTGCTGATACCTTTGCCAGTGATTCTTTACGTGGCCTCAAAACCACTCATTTGCGACAGTTGCTAAAACAGACTTTCAGTGCACTGGTCAGAATCACAAGAAAGCAGCTTTTTGCACAAACACTTTCAAGCAATACTTATGAAACATTATGAATATCGGAGTAGAAGTCAAGACCAAAGAGCTGTAAGATAACTCCAGTTTTCTGGAGTATGTTTGCAATAGTATATTTCAATTTTACTACTTTGAATGGGTTTCAAGTGGTTTTGCTTACATGTGTCATTAATCCACCTATGTTCGGGTTTCACTTCCTATAGATATCCTTCATATTTCCCTGACTTTCCAACTTTTTGCCTACAAACCTTATCATTGTTCTGCTGATAACAGAACTGTTGCAGACTTAGTCACTGTCTTCAGTGGATTGCTAGCCTGAACGTCACTGACCTCGTTGATGGCATCAGAGGCTGAAACACTTGCTCAGTTTTCTCACACCTTTGAAAGTACTAAGCTTTCTTGTAAAATGCTGCATTTTGTTAACAGATTGAAAAGATACATACTAGAGAGAGCCACATCACCTATGATATTATTCAGCTGATCATCTGTTTGTTGCTCTGCTCCAAATATGGATTTAGACCGGTTGCAGGTGATATTCATATTTGATGAAATGCACTGTCAGAAATTACTTGTTTGCCCAAAAAGAGATATTTATATACAAGAGATTCTTACTATAAATTCTTCTTTCTCGAACTTGTATTAATTGATTGCTGTTGGAAGTAAAAAATTGTCTAGATTTACCCTCTTCCTGCATCAGCTGATCGGAAACTGCATCTTCACTTGCACAGATGCTGAAGGGAATGGACAGACAGCTGAGGGGCAGGAAGAGTCATTGCACTCATAATGCGGATAGAGGATATGACATAACTCTTTAACCATGCATGACAATACTGTAAGACAGTTGTTGACAAAAAGGATAAAAATGAGAGTATGAATGAAAAAGGTTAATTTAAATGCGTGAGGACAGCTTACAATTACTCAGGAAGGACAGAAGTCATTAACATTTGTCAGCTTTTGCTAAAACTGTCACTGTCTGTTAATAATATACCTGTTTAGGAACTTACTTTCCATCTCATTAAAAAGACAGTGGTAGATTTGGAGAAAGCTTGCCAAATGAAATCTTAACCTCGCTGAAGTTTCATACAGATCTCCTGTTCCTCTTCTGGACCAGGATTTCAGCTGTTGTGCCCTTTACTTGGAAGTCTTCCGCTCATGCACTAGCCAACTATTTCATTGGTGACATCTAATGTAAGTTGTAGCTGTGCAGCTCATTTTAAAGAAATAGCTAATAGCTTAATACTATCCACAAAATTGTATAAGTCATCATTTCTTTAGCTGTGATATTCATGTGCCAATAAAGTTAACTTAAAATAGCAACAGGCCTTTTGTGTGCCCTGGGTTGACTGCCTAAAAGTGAAAGTAGTATATCATCACCAAACTTTCACACTGAATGAATAATGTATTGAAAACTAATTTTATATGAAGTCAATCAAGAAAATCCACCTTTAATATTTAATCTGTAGTAATCAGTCTCCTCCACTACCTCACAGCAGTGTGGGGGTTCTAATGCAAGACTGTTATGTGGAGATCTCATTAACCTTAAACCAGAACAGAAGCAGCCTGGTCAGTGCTAAGAAGGCTGTAAACCTGAGGAAAGACCAATGAAGGTGATAGTTGTTTCTGTGTCCAGTGAAAGTGATATTTGTTTTCAGGTGCTGGGAATATTTGTTGAATAGAAAGAATGACTTCAGGAAATAAATAGGTAAAACTCTGGGTCAGCCAATGCATCACAGTAACTTATATGGGTTTAACTTCCAGTACAGCAACAGAATGACAGGTCTATGTGTTTGCATTTCCTTCCTAAAGCAGCCCACTGCAAACTCTCTCTTTCTGACCCAAATATTAGTTTACATTTTTTTTCTGTCCTAAAGAAGTATGATTTTGGAAAGGGTTGCTGATTGCATTTCTTGTAATTAGTTATCTCATACTTATATGTTTATTAGAAAAGGATGGCTAGAAAATATTACAATAGCCTGAAGTCTGCATTAGGTTATAAAGGAATTTATTCGTGTTTACAGCGCATGATGTAAAAAGGTTTTTATTTTTTTAACCTCTCTTCTAGGCATGCTTTTAAATTTTTGCAAGTAGATTAATCTGTCTACATGATGAAGTGCTCAGGCATGTAAATACCTGTGACGTGAGCTGAATTAATCTACTGTGATTTAATACCAGAACTCAACTGCAACTAATAAAGACTGATGGCAAAGTGAAAGTTTCTGATTCACCTAATGAGTTTATTGGTGCATTAAGAACAATTCATCTGACAAACCTTTTAACGTTTACATTGGGATATTTCCATCTGCAAACAGCAATTTTGATATTTACATTTGCAATTAAACATGCTTTTAGGTATATGGGTTTTGGTCTGCAACTTCTGTCAATTGGTTGAAAGAGTCTGTTTTAGTTTTTTGTGATGATTTTTTTCTTTTTTTGTCTAAAATGCTTTGTTTACTTAAAAAGGAGAAGATAAGGGTAAAACATATGTTTAAAGACGTAATTATTAAAAAAAAAAAAAAAAAAATCTGTTCCACTAACTTTGTGTGATTCATTTTAGTGGGTATAAATTACAAAGAAATTGAGATGCACCTTTTGCATGTTTAACTGCAGAACAGAGCAGGAGTTGCATGCCTACTGCTTTCTTCTGCTTAAGCTTGATTTGAACTGAATTTGCTCAATCACAGCAGAAATGTGCCCACATATACTGAACTGCCAGATGTGGTCAAAACCTTTATCATAGAGATGTGTGTTAAAGTGTCAGGTATCTGGCAAAATGTGCCTGTTTTGTTTTTTTTTTTTCTGAGCTGCTACAGACACAAGGATTTGGAGTAAAAACTTTTTCAGCAAACCATCAGTGCCAAGAGGACAGATGGAGGAGGAGGAACCACTTATGGAAATGATCGAAGATGGTAGGACTCTCAGGAGACAGAAGTTGCACTGGGGAGCAGAGGTTGTTTCAAGAGCCAGGGGTTAACACACAACTCTACAATATGGATCAAAGCTCTGCTTTTGAAGCAGTGGTTGCCTACATGTGCACGTGTGCAACCTCATGTTAAAGTCAATGGAGATAAGACATTCAGTAGACCTTGATTCAGCTTACTAAATGCATGGACTTAATTCCTGTTCTCAAAGATAGGCAGCAGGAGGTATTTCAGACACGCTATGTTATCTGGGACGTCTGCACAGAAGTGGCAACTCCCCCAGCAAAGTGGGGAGATGTGGTTAAGCCTTCCAGGCTGGCAGCTGAAGGCCAGGCAGGCTAGGCAGTTGGGCAACTAAGCTGATCTCTATTTGCCTAACTCAAACTGCTTTGTCCGTCTAAGATTTGCAAAGTTCAGCCTCCTCCTACACATTAAAGGCACAATGAATGTTTAAAAGTTGTAATTTTACAAAAAAAGCCAGTGAAACAAGTGACCTTGCATGAGTTCGGTGCCCTTGAGGTAGGTTGACCCTGGCTGGACACCAGGTGCCCACTAAAGCTGCCCTACCACTCCCCTCCTCAACTGGACAGGGGAGAGAAAATATAATGAAGGGCTCATGGGTCGAGATAAGGACAGGGAGAGATCATTCACCAATTACCATAACAGGCAAAACAGACTCAACTTGGAGAAATTAGTTTAATTTATTACCAATCAAATCAGAGTAGGGTAATGAGAAATAAAACCAAATCTTAAAAACTCCTTCCCCTCACCCCTCCATTCTTCCCAGGCCAACTTCACTCTCGATTTTCTCTATCTCCTCCCATGCCAGTGGCACAGCGAGACAGGAAATGGGGGTTGAGGTCACTTCATCACACGTTGTTTCTGCCT
>NW_009203518.1:0-39150 GCF_000690835.1 Fulmarus glacialis | reverse complement strand
CTTTAGACTTCCCATTCTAAATCAGTTAAAGGTTTTTTGAGGCATCCATTCATGTCTAATTCACGTCTTGTGAAGAGTCAGTCATCCTATGCTACTGTTAAAAAATGTCATGGAAACACAGATATGAAGACAAAAGAGTAGAACAAATTAAGGTCTCAGTGTGACATGTGATGGAGAACAGCTCTGACTAAGCTAAAATTGTGGGGATTTCACTATTATGTAGTCATTAGCTTAGTCAAAGCTAGAGGTGTAGATTTATTTTGGGTATAAACAGAACAGGGAAATGGGCAATATTAACAAATAACTTTCTGAGTTCAAACTGATCTGGATAATGCGAGTCCTTGCACGAAACATTTATTTGTACAGGTTCTTCAGAACACCTCTAAAATGAACACACACATCCCATGTGCTGTAGTACTGTTATTCTCCTGAATGGTTATTAGATTTAAAAATCAAAACAACAATTGGACTATGCATTGAAATACAGTGACAGAAATAAGGAAAAAGTGAGGAAATGAGATATTTGAACATAAACACAGCTTAAAAAAAAAAAACTAAAAAAGCAGATGTGCTTCCAGACTTAGCTGCTGGACGGATGAAAGGTTAACTAAGATAACAAACTACAAAGAAACACAAGTAACACTATGGCAGAAGTTATGCACTCTTGTTTTTTCTAAAGTTGTCGTGGAAAAGAAAAATATTTCCTCTTTGGGTAGTTGATACGCTACTGATATCACTTGTATTTAAGAGACTTCTAAAAAGGACATGAAAAAAAATTAACCATTTTATTCCAAAATTTACAATTGAATAAATAGTCCTAAAGATCTGTGATAAGTATTTCAGAAATTATCAACTGATTTAAATTACTTGATAAATCAAAGGATATTAAGTCAACATAATGTATTTACCAGAGTCTGAGCGTTTGGTTATGTTTAGCATTTTAGGTATCTACTACTTACCCTGTAACAAAGTTCATATTCTTACAAGCCATTTTGCCTCTGTTTACAGCTTTCTGCAAATGGTTCCAGTTAAATAATCCAGTTCTACACGGATTATACTTTGGTGTGGGTCAGTTGCTGAAAGCAGTCATGGGTCAATACTTAACATCAAAGGTACCTGTCTCAGGGCAACTACTTCCTAACATTACTCAGCAGAGCACACAGAATTTCAAATTATTGGACAAATATGCGTAGTTGAACCCTAGTCAAGACTTTTTGCTAATGGTGGTAAAAGACTCTTTGATGGTGAAAAACTTTATGGTTGTAGTTATATTTTATATATAGGTATTTGGCTTTGTTAAGATAAGGAAGCTGGTAAAGAATGGCATTAAAACTCTAACTTTTATTTCTGTTTTAGAGAACTAGTGCTCTGTTGCCACAGATCATCAAAATGGGGTGAAGCTTTTGACACATCTTGTAATTTCTATCCTAAACATCCTAGAAACCTTGTTAATTGAAATTCACAAGTAATTTTATTACTGAAAGATCTTATGGATAAGTAATTTTTTCAAGTTCCTTCCGGGCAGGCCAAAGACAATAATTTCCATTGCCATCAGAAAGTAACTTCCCACCTTTATTGTGCTGCACGGTAGAGAATATTTTCTGCAGTATCTCTAAAGACAGATATGAGGGACAAAGTCTGAAATTTATTTGTGGTTTTGGCTCCAGCGCAATAAATACAAGTGAGAAAGATTTCTGTTTTCTGCCCTCTGTATTTTGTTCAGGTAAGATCTGGAGACTCTGAGTGGTTTGTCCAGTTGTATGACTAACTGGAAACTATAAAATTGAAAATTACTTAAGATTTTCTTGAAAAGAATTTCCATTTTCTTGGAAATTCCCAGTTTCCATTAAATTTGAAAAATAGTGATTGATGACTACATATTTAAAAATGGGGATCTGAAATATGGTTGTATACCAAGTGAAAGAAAATATTCTCAGTTCTAAAAAGCAAGCAGACATGAGCAAATAGTAGAAACATTTCCTAAGCATTCATTATAATTTGAACTGTTGGGAAGTGTTAGCTTTCCTTCCACAGTGGAATGCTAAATCTCAGGATAATACGGGAAACAATTTGAAATTCAAATCATTAATGGAATTATAGAATTATTGTTATTAAATAAGAAAGGAATTTCATAATATAGATATTGATTGAAAAGATAGTTTTGTATATGTACTGAACACAGCATTTGCATATCAAATTAGCTGAGGAATTTGATGTTAAGCTAGCTGTAAGATACATGAGGATTTCCCCCCCCCCAATCCCAACAGGGAAAACAGAAACTATTTTGCCACCATTGTAAGTGTAATAACTATTTTTAACTGCAAAGAATGTATGTTCTAGTTTCTTGATAATATTCTGTGAATGTTGTGGGAAGAGTCTATTAAAAAAAAAAGCAATGAAATATTACTTAATACAGACCAAAATTTGAAGAAAATATGCTCAGTATCAAGGAGGAGAAAACACTGTTTTCTAGGACAAACTGGAGAGAGTGGAATTGTATTTGGGATTATGATTGTGTGCACACTCTGCACATGGGAACAAGGCAGGATTGAGCATATCCACACGCTATACAAAGGCTGGGGTTATTCCATGATGTGGGCTGTATTGCAGATTGGTTACTGTTTTAAATAAATGATCTTTTCTTTCCTATTCTAACACTTCAACTTCTGGACATGCAGTTTCTGTCTTGGTGGGAGTAGCACAGTTAAAAATGCACATAATAATAGGTATACTTCCTTTACTCTGCAAGGTATAGAGGTCAAAAATGTTGTTTATGCTGGATGGATGCTTACAAAGTTGTGCTTTTCCTAATAGAACAGTTTTTACAGCTGAGATTGGTTCAGCTTCATGACATTCACAAATGCATCAGTACATGTCATATTCTTCACAGCAGGATATTTTATGATTCCTGTAATTTTATGATTAACTGTAAGTTACTCTGCAAATACATAGGTTTGAAAAATTGTAAAATTTTATGAATGAGGAGTCAGAAATTCAATTAAAGAATATTATGACCATAAAATACAACAATAATATATTTAAGGGAAAAAACTGTAAAAAAAACCCCTGAGAATTATAGCTTTGTGAATGATTTTATTTGTTCAAAAGAAAATCATTCTTATAAATAAAGATTAGTATTATTTCATCAGGCAACTCACATATACCATAAATCATGAATAAAATTAAAATTTTATTTTCACAGAAGTACATTGGCACGGGCTTTTCTCTCTCCTGATATAATCCAGGTGAACCTTAGGGATACTTTACCTTCTTTCAGTTTGTAAGGATTATGTCTTCAGCTATGTGAGATGATGCAGCATGTGCTGGAATTATTGTACAGTGTTTGTAAGGAATAGTAGTCACAGGGATGGGTAATTCTGCCAGGTATTCTCTGAGGTGATTAATTGTTGCTCCTTATTTCAGTAACTAACGAATTTATGTTGTCAGAGATTTACTGCCTGCTGTTTGGCATGTGACAAAGTGATTCCAAACTGTACTTTCTGAGTTACTTCAACTGCGGCAAGGCTGGAATAATTACAGTGTTGTGTAAGTGGAATTTCAATGGAAGCTGTAAAGATAAACCCAGACAAGTGCAGAGGGCTCTTTTTTTCATCTGGGTATATGATGCTGCTACCATGCCTGAGTGTATCTGCAAAGAAATTCTGAATATAGAGGTTTAACTTATTTTATTGCATTTAAATTATTACTTTGGAAGGTAGAATCATACATACCTTGTCAACTTTTTAAAATTATGGACTATCAGGAACAATTGTCTGTTAAATCAGACCATTGTGTGGTAAAAATTGGAAGGAGAACCTAGGACCAACAATTGCTACTCATACCTTTTGAAGTGGAGATTGGAACAGAATGTCAGTGTCAGATACGAAGAGAGATACTTCCTAGACCTGGCCATATGTTCAGCGTTTCCCATTATGCTAACAAACAAATACTGAAAGAACTTCTACACATTAAATACTAAACATCAGCTTCTGTGCTTTAATTACATTAATAAAGTCTTTCAGCCAATACACAGTAGATCAACTTGATCGTATACCTACTTTTGTGTTGTACAATCTTGGCTTGTTCTTTACATCAGTACTTGAGAAACATAGATAATATGGCATCATTTTCTGTCTTTCTCAGTTCATTCAAGTCACATTTCTAAGTGTTTTTTTCTATAGCCATAAGGGACAAACTTTTTTATTTAATGGACAGAAGGAGGAAAAAATATGCACGGGAGAATGCACATCATCTAAACATTTTATTCACACTTTCACCTACAGCAGACAGCACTGTGAAGAGAACAAAACAGAAATTCAAACCTTGAGCTAAATACTGTAAGATTTGGGATAGAATCACCAGACTTAGAAACACCATGTTTTTCTATGGAAATTTCTTTTTGGGAAAAAAAAATTCTTTTGGAAATACTGTATTTTCGTAAATCTTGTAAAACAAACAGGAATCAGATGCATCCAAAAAGTGAACTGACCTTCAACATGTGCCTTTTGAAGTTATTGTGATGAACTAGTAATAGAGACCCTCACAGAAAACCTAGTTTTGACCAGTAGAAGCATATATAAAAGATTTTTCCTTGAACTTAAATTCTACAATTGAACACCTATGAATATTGTCTGGAACCATCTATGAACATATATAATTTCTCTATTCCAAAGTGAAATAGATAATCTTCACACAAATAAGTTTGAAACTAATCCCAAACTATGCTACTGAAGTAACGTCTCTGACAATGAACTTTCAGTTTTAATGCCTCAAGGGACTGCTTTATTGAACTTTGTAATAAATCAACCAACCTTATATAAGGATCAGATTAGGGATTTGCATACTGGTAAAAGGTTAAGCAAATCTGTATGTTGTTAGTATTTTTAATTTACATCTTTAATGAGCTGTAGCTGGTTTGGCTTCCCTCTATTTGACTACGTAGGACTTGAGTTTACTTTTGATGTACTTGCAGTCATCTCATATGTGAAGAAAATACTGAAGTGTATGAATTCAGGGGGCAAAAGTCATACAGATTCCCTGCTTACCACAAACAAATTTGCACACAGGTAGGACATTTTCATGGACCGATCTAATGCAAGCAGATTATCACTAATCAGAACATTAGAATTTCTGTTAATTACAATTTTGTAAATTTAAGGGACTTCATGTTGACATACTAAAATTCTAGGCTAACAGGATAATGTTTATCTTTGCAACCAGAAAGTGCTGAAAGCATTATGTATTACTTTTTATAACTCAAACACTGGTTTGTAAGTCACTATTAATAATGATTATGTACAAAAGGGCTATTTTTGTTTACTTTCACTGTATGAATATAAGTAGAATCTTCTTTGAATACAAGGCTGGTGTTTTCCAGTGAAAATCCTGATGAAGATCAATGCAAATACTTAATGGGAAAATGCCTTTTAACATGATTCTTCTAAAATCATTATAGATCAGAGAGGATAATGTGTTTATGAAGATGTGACTATTAGCAGCTGTAGGGCTTTGATGAAGAATAGCAAACCAGAATAACAAACTAATGTGAAGAACAAATGGTTCTGTCTTAAGTTACTGATTCAACCTTACCAGGACATTTTTACTTCCTTAATTTGAATTTAGAACTTGTTTTTCCTACAGACTAAATTTTCATTTACTGAATTTGCTTTATGTTTTTTTATGGTACTTTCAGGAAACTAACTTTAAAAAAAAGGAAGAAAAAATGTAGTAATGTTAGATAGAAATTAGTATCATGAAAGACTGGAGGAAAGCAGAGAGAAAACTAAAGGAGAATACTAAAACATCTTGTAAAGATGTATGGTAGTGTCCAAGTGCTGATAAATTGGTGTCTACATTATTACCAGCACCCTCACAGTCTTCAGAGTTGTGTAAGGGGAACAGGATCTGGTTGACATTCAGTTGTTAAAGTGACTGTAACCCACCAGTGCTATAAAGCCATAACAAGATCAGATCTCCAGTACAGATAGGAGAATATCAATATGAATACAAACATTTTAGACCTTAAGAAGAAACAGCATATTTTCAGAAAGGATTCTATAATTTATTGATTAATGGGGATAGGCTTTAATGCCCTGTAAGGTATTTTTTTGGCATTTTTCCTATGTTTACTATTTCTAGCCTGTTTCCTAGTGCACGATAATGCATTGCAATAGCTGTAGCTGCACTGTATGTCTGAGTCAGGGCCCAAAGGGAGGAATTTCAGCTGCTACTATATTCACATGCAACATGTTATCTCACCTAATGCCATTCTTGAAGAACTTAGCCCTAACATTAATATTTCTGTTCCACAAATAAAATATGGGCCACTTGGATTTACTGAGGCAGTGACAAACATTGAAATTAAAAACTTTGTGGCTCTGGCCTTTAGTCTTTTTATTCAAATGTGTCTTCACAATTGAAGGAGGTATCACAAAAAACAAAAAAAAAAAAGAAAATTTTGTGTTTAGTGACAATTTAAATCTTTAATAATAGATTTCATATTGGGCATGTGCCTTTCATCTAAGAACCTCAAAATATTTGGCAATTTTAAATTTTATTTCCTAGGATCCCCTTGGAAGTGGTCACTGGGTTTCTGAGAAAGTAAATAATATGAAGATAAAAACTCGCATAACATTCACATTTAAGACTTATATATGGTTGTCTTGGTTCTGAATTACTTAGAGAAATTTTCTAACCAATTGTTGTTACCTTTTAGACTTGTAATATTAATATTCTATATGAATCCCTGGAGGAAAAAAATCATATGGAGGGAAAAATAAATTAAAGCTTTCACAAATCATTCCACGGAGGTTGATTATTCAGATTTTTTTTCTAAAATACTGGACAGCTGTCTGGTTATTTCCAGTTTTTAGCCTGGTTTAAATTAAATCATAGTAAGTAGACTTAGAAATCATATGAATTGAGATTGTTGATGATTAGTACAGAATAACATTTCATGGCTTCGGTCAAATACAATTTTTCTGACTTCTGTAGGAATCTTGAAATCATTTTGGTTTCCCTACTTTATCTTCAAGCACCCTCTCTGGTATTTGATGAATAAGATTTTTTTTTTCCTTTGATATAATGGATAATGAAATATTTGCAGTTTTTTAGTTTTGGGACTGATAATTGTACATTATTTTACATTTCCTGGTATTTTTGTCCTTGGTATTCGAACTGTTATCATGGAACAGTATAATTTTATGAGATTTGCTCATTGTTCACATTTTTATTGAGCTATAGTGACTTTGTTATGCACCTAAGTATGTCAGTGTCCTAATTTTTAACGTTACACTACATCCTTTCATATATCTCTAAACTATCTATATTCCATAGTAAAGGCTGACTTAACTTTATCCTTAGGAAGACAGCTGAATCAACAGTCGCTGGAGAAAGTGGTGCAGTCCATGGACAGATTCATCCCTATAGGATGGGATGAATTATTCTCTGGAGGGATCTGTTTTATTATCTACAAGGGAATCTAGACAAATAACATATACTAGGCCACTACTTTTCTTTTTCTTGGATATATTTCAAGATGATTTTAGATGCCTTCCCTTTAAGTCAGCTTATGCATAAATTTTCTCTGTAAGGCACTGGATGATTATCAGAAAAAAACATCCAACAAATAAAATTATGGGAATCTTTTGTTCTGTTTATGTGGTGTCACTCTACTGTACAGTCAAAGTTAAACAAACACTGAAGTACCATTAAGAATCTAACAACTGCTTTCACTCTGACTGAGCTAAAACTTCAAAAATGAAAAAAAGGAGCCTAAACTGAAGCCTGTACGCCTCATTACCTGGGAGAAATGTGCATGTTGCAACATAAAACAGAATAGCGTCAACACTGTATGAGCTGTTTTCTGTGTGAGAGGAACATAGCAGGGTTTGATGCATATTCCCTGTTTGTTTAACACATTTATCTCTCTTGGTACTATTTGTACGATATTAGACCTGGTGGTTATGTTTGCTATCCTGTTGCCTTCTGGGAGTGGGTAGGTGTTTTGACCTAAAACCATGTTGAAATTACTAAGCTTTACCTTCGACATCCTCTGTGGACTCAAATGTTAGCACCTTGAAATGAAGCTGCCACGAATTCAGATTTATGAAACTTGTTGTAATGTATAGAGCAGATAAGCTAATATTTTAGTGTGGTTTTGGCTGGCCTGAGGTCTAGTGCAAGCCCTTCAGAAAAGATTGTCCTTAGCAGATGAAGGCTTAGAGGCAAAGCCATTAGCTCAAATTCTACCAAGTCCTAGGATAAACCTGGCTTCATCTCAAAAAACAAGAGTACAGATGCTCTGAAAAGGTATGCCCTATAACAAAGATGCCACTAAACTTGGAGTGAGTTTCTTCTGCTGGATGTAGGATGCCCTTCAATGTAGGGTGCATAATAAAAATTCCTGTTAATACAGAAATTATAATGTAGGATGATATAGCATATCCTTAATACTAACTGTAGTTATTAATTGTATAAAACGCATTTCTTTTTGCTTAGCAATGCCACTTGCACATTATTACAAGTCCATATATGTACACATACACAAAGTAATAAAAGTATACCAAGATATGACATGCTTAAGCATCAACTATTAAAAGTAAATAGAGGTAGTAAATGTATGGCCACCAGATCATGCTAAACCAGATTTTATTGTTGACAGCGGTACTCATACATAGCAAAATCTGAAATTTCCCACCCTTCCTAAGATAACACACAGACACACAAGGAAAAGGAGCAGCAGAAGGCATTTTCTCTACACAGTACCAAGGTTTGCAAAAGCAATATTGGTAGAAATGTGAAACTGGAGCTAGCAGGGGACTTTACAGATGAGTTCTCAGAGGCTGATCCGTGCTGGGGGAGTGGGAAGCAGGGGAGGGGTGACAATTTGAATAGAGGAAACGATTTTAGATTCCTGTAGGAAAGAAACAGGGACAAATTAGGTGGATTTTAGTGGACGCTGTCTTCCATACCATATGGTCCAGTGCAGCAGAAGTGTGATTGCTGACTTTGGGCATGCGACTAGAAACACTAAACAGTAGTGGTGTTTGAGAACTGATAGGCATCAGCACAAGTTTCAGTCAGTAAGCCTCAGATCTTGCTAAAGCCAATCCCAGGCCAATCTCAGCAAGGGATTTTAAAACTGCCTGTGGCATTTTCAAATCAATCCATCAGTCTGTAGGTAGCAATGTAAAGAATGCACAGCCAGCACAATACCTGTTCCAACCAGTGACAACTCTGCTAGTGCATTCTGAGCAAGCCACAAGCAATTCAAAAGTCCTGTGAGCAAAGAATCACAATAAATGAGTCTCTGTTCCCAAGAGGTTGAATCATGATTACAAGCATCAGGAAAAAACAGTGTCGCTTGAACAAGGAATAATGCGTTATAAAATTAGGTGCATGGAAAAAGTAGTCTTGCATACAGATCACCCTAGCTTATTATAGCATTCATCTTTAGAGTAACCTTTCATTTTTTTCATGGAATTTAAAGCTAAAGGAAGAAGTGTAATATAAATCTAACAAGCCTATTTTCTTCACTGTTGCAATTTTTTTTGTTAATTATGCAGAGAGAAAACCCAACATTTCAGGGCTAACTTAAATTAATCCTACAAGGTATGACCCATCACTGAAATCTATCCCTTCTGTGCAAAGCAATGAATCCTATTGCAGGTGAACAGGTAACTAATTGGTATTGGGCTTATGATAATGTGCTCTGGAAGAACATGGTAAGACAGACATTAAAGCCAGATTTAGTAACAGTATTAAGGCAACCAGCTGTCATCTGTAATGGTGCTTTCCCATTAAGAAATCTGTGTAGGTGAATACTAAAATGGGCTTTCTTTTCTGAAAGATGATAGTCAATTGAGAGTTCAAACCTACAGGTACTGAAAGGACAAGAGTTCTTGCACAAAGAATTCTTGTGTATGTTAGTGGTTGAAAATAGCTAAACTTCTCTGCATACCTACATTTCCAGGAGTCTTTTGGCAAACATCTAGTTTGTTTCTGTTCTATGAGTGGCCGCTTGGTTAAATTTTTCAGGTACATTTGGGATTTCTTATCTTCTCATCATCAGTTAGCCAGTCAGTCAATCCAAAAGCAGAAACATTTAAAAGATCTCACCTGTGCTTCATTTTTTTTTTTCCTAGGCAAAGTCCAAACAAAATGGAGAATATTTGTCTTGAATGTCTTTTTTAATGGAATGATGTTTTACTCAGCATTTTGTTCTTGATGGCCAGCTCCTACCTGTGTGTACAGTGATTAGCACACTGATAAATACAACTTTAAACTTAGAAATACCTTCCAATAAAGAATATACAACAATAAATATAATGTATTTCCTCAGACAAGTTTTATATTAAAACAAATGTTCACAACTAAAATAGCATTTTATGAGACCTTGCTAGTCATACTCAGCAGAATTGTGGTTAATGAGATCTTCTGAATCAAGTCTTACTGCCCATTTTTCCACCATTGGCTTGTAATGCTTCTGAAACTGCAGAGCTTAAATCAAGCTACAGAAAAATAGTATTTTTGCTTTATGTACTGCATTAGATTATTTGCCGACACTAGTGTTAAGGTCTATGCAAATAATCCAACCAGACTAAAGGTAAGAAGAAGCATTTAGATGTAAGCAGGATAGTGTCAATTAGCCTCTTTGGCCTGACAGTTCCTGAAAATGTCATTTGAAGAAATATCAGAAAATAACAGTGAATGGATTATCACTAAAACTGCTGAAGGAGAAAATGTAGCTTTTAGGAAAAAGTGCTGGGACTAAATTCACCTGTTATCTGGCATAAAACCCACATGGGGCTAAGGGAAGAATGGATTAAGACACTAGAAAATAGAAAAGCATGGGGTTTTTTTCCCCCTTATGCATATGTATATCACCATTTTACTTTCTCTTATTGATTTTGCACTTAAGCTTTTGGTTCTGCATGTGTTAAAAGAGCCCTAAGGCTGTTTGGATACCTGCATGCATGCAAGTCTGCTTGCATTTTACTGAAAGCCTCTTTGCTTAGAAGTTTACAATGTTGTTTAAGATTAGATTCCTTTTCAGGTTATATATGTCTCACTGTCCCTCACGTTCTTGGTAAACTTTTTTATATTATGTTATTCTTTATTACCTGTAAGATAAAACTTTTGGACAATCTCATCATGTTTGGGGTTTTTTTTAATGTTTCACTGTGTTTCCTTGTTAGTTCCCCACAGTTTGTTCAACTTCCTTTCCATATAGATTTTGATCACCTAGATTTTTTCCAGTCCAGGGAACTAGGGCTTCATACAACTTTATCCTTAAAAGTAATCTTTTGTATGGTCATGTGTTCAGTAAATAGCTTTAGATAAATTCCCATGTGATTACTGAAACAAGACCTACCCTAAATCAAAAGTAATAATGAGCAAGGACTTTCTTAGAAAATGGACTATAAATTTCTCCTATTTTTCACAATTTGCAATATATTGTCACCATGTCCAATTCCATTATTACCCTGTGTTTCAAAAGCAAATTGCATCTTGTGCTGTTACATGAATATAGTTATTATGACAGCTCAGCAGGTAGTTTTTATACCACAGCAGAAAATGAAAGGTAAAAATTAGAACGAAGTTACAGAAGTAAAGAAATGATATTGAAATTTAAAGCTTTTGTCAAATTTAATTTTTTCTGTAATCTTTTCTATAAATCATTGTTCTATAAACTGTGTAGTTTTGAAGAACATAGTAGTTAATTCCATAAAATCTAAAAAAAAAAAAAAAAGAAAAAACCATTTATTTACTTGATACTGCCAATGCCTCCTGTAATAGTTCAGTAAAAAGTGACAGCTATGCTTTGGTGGTTTACAATGGTTAATTACAATTATATTTTTCTACTGGTACATTTTTTTTTTGCTCTTTTATTAGGACAAACTGGTTTTGAATAACAACTATTTGCACTAAATAAACCAAAAGTTTTTTTTCATTTCAGTTATGTTTACTACAAGTTTCTGCTTGTCTAGAAATTTGCATAAAAATAATCTGTACTCAATTATGTGAAACATACGTTTTTTAAAAAAATCCATTTAGTACAGTCATGGGGTACCAGTCCAGGGAAACAAAGAGGAAAAAAGAGTTCAAGAGTATAAAAGTATATTGGGAAAAAGAATAGGTGAAAAAAACTGTTTCTAAGAGAATCTTAGACTCCAACAAGGATGTAGACTAGGATTATGGTGGGAGTTATAGTCTCTTTCTCCCTCTCTGAGATGGAAACACTGAACCAAAACTGAAAAACTGGATGATGGTGTCTAAATCTGGCCAAGTAATAAACTGTAAACAAATCAGAGAAATCTACAGTTTACAAGAGAAAAATCAGTCTTCTCAGAACGTTATTGTAGGTACATTTTTTTCTGTATGTAGTTCTGTTAAAAAATGAAGAAAAAAGAACTTTAAAAAATTTACAAATTTGGAGTATTTAATATGCAGTAGATGATGATTTCATGACTGTTTTGGCATCATCCACAGACTACACTAAGCCCTCCTACTAAAATCAGCTGTTCAATACAGAAACAGCTCATGCAGTTATTTTCAAGTGGATGTCTGGGCATCACCTACTATTGCCTCCTATGGTGACTTGGCAGACCTGGCAAAGAACTTGGTTTCCATAAACAGGTCATGGAAAAGCATCACTTCATGGATGACCAATTTCTGACTTCTCTGTGAAAAAGCATAGTCTGAAACGTCAATAGTTCCAAGGTCTTGGGCATCTTGGGCCTGGGTACCAAAATGAATTATTCTCAAAAGCTAAGCCCTCAAATACATAGACATTTCAATGTTTTTAAAGGCATTATTCTTCAAATGTCGTGTGTTTAATGTAAGAATGGAATTATGCACTTCCATACACAGCCAAGTGTGTGTATGCGAATGTGCTCCATACAGCAAGAACTGTTCCAGGTCTACTTCTGACTCTGACTGTGCTAAATTCAGTGATTTGCAAAACCTGAATGGTACAGCACTGGAATGAAAAACAGCAGTGTTCTCAAACAAGCCATAGCTACATTGCCTCAGAGATCTGTTTAGGAACAGCTAGTGCAAAAAATACAGCATAATAATAGCACTTACAGATATGTTATCCTTTTCCTTTTCAAAGCACTTTACAAACATTAACTAATTAATTAATATGTGTAACTCATCATTAGACAACATTACAAGAACTCAGTATATAATTCTCTAATGGCTGTTACTAAGAAGTCCCTTTGAGAGGCACTCCAAAAGGTTAATGCTTAGTGTTGGAGGGATCATTAGCCCAGCCTTTCTAGACCTGTTGCTCTTGTGTATATTTAAGATATCCCAAGTACTAATCATTTTATATGGATTTATGTCTTTGAAGCATGGGTTTTATATACTTTTTATTTTCTAGAGAAATTTCTAGAGGAAGGTATATTTTTATGTAACTTTTCCTATTATTTTCTAGAGATTTATTTGCATTCTACATTGTACAGCCTGTAAGAAGACAAGCTCAGCAAAGAGCAGAAATATAGGGGTGCTGCACAGTCTGCTTCGTGTGATTCTTTTGAGAATTATCTGGTGTGAATCAGAAAAGAGAAAATATCTGATTGCAATCTTGTTGCTTTCTGACAGCTTTCTGAAATGCTTTTTAGAAACATGCTTCTTTCAATGAATTATAAAATCACAAGTTGCTTGGCTATACTTTCCCAAATCTGGGAGACACTGAGTTTCAGCCCTTTGATGGGTTGCAATAAGAATTTGTATTTGTCTGAGGAAGTCCTTAAAATCTCTACTTTTAACATTTTATTTAAAAAAACCCATCTCTTTTCTAAGCTTCTATCAAGGGATTAGGTTAATATAGCTCATTTGCCCTTTAACATGCCACACAGCAATAGTGTGCTGAAGCTGACAGCTGGGACATGACAGCATCTTGTTTATCAATCTTTTACTGGTATTTGATTAGGTTTATGAGAGAGGCTGGCATATTTTGTCAGGAAGGTTTATATTTAAGCTTCTTGTCATATAAATAAAGAGAAAAATGTGTAAAATGCGTAAGTGTAAATGACTACTATTCCAACTTAAAGAATTTCCTTTTTAAGTTTTCATTGAACAAAACCAAAATCAAAAACAGATCCCTTGAGTTGTGCCTAATTCATTTTTTATTAATCATGCCAAGGGACTTTAAATCCATGAAACATTTAGCTGGAGAGGCTGGATCTGTACCTCCTCTCAGTCTGAGCCAGTCTTTTCCATTTTCTCTTTCCAGTTTTCCTGCCTCGGGAATGAGTTGATTGCTCCAGAACTGAACCAAAGTGAGAATTGCAAGTTAGGCAGTACGAATGATTAAGTGCAGAGGGAGCCAAGCAGAGCTAACTTTGTAATCCCATGTTATCTTCAGCTGTACTAAATCCTCCTGGAGGAGATTTGTGCACATTAGCCTTTCCTCGGAAAAAGATTGTGTACAATCTTTCATCTCATTAGAAAGTTTTCTTCCAAAAAAATAAAAATCATCACACATAAAAAAATCCCAAGTGAGTGACCTGATAAGCATCTTGAAAAACTTTATTTTATGTTTTAGGAAAAAAACCCATACATTTTGTACAGGAAACACTAAAGATACAATATCAAAACATATACATGAATTTGTGAAGTTAAGCCTCTGAACAATGATATTATAATCTTCTCAGGGATGCAGATCTCAGCTTCAGATTACTTTTCCATGGCACAAGCATAGCCAAAGGCTACTGTTATACCCTCAGGATCTTTTTCACTGGCAACAGCTTTGAACTTCTATATTCACCCATACTGTCTGAACATGCTATTTTAACTTAAGAGTTGTGCATGAAAGTTAAAGACATAACATTTGTTTTTCTTCGTGAGACTTTAAGAAAATGTTTCAGTATGGTCACATTGCATTTATAACATTTCTTTTGTTTAATTTAATTTTAAATTGCTTAATTTTAATTTTTTTTTTCATTTCAATTTACACAAACTCTTAATAACAGATAAAAAAATTAAGTTAAAAAGTCTTCTGACTGTACTTTGTATTGATAGAGGAGTAACTGTATTTACCTGTAGGTTACATTTGCACAAACTTTTTAAAGACATTTGAGGAATGTGAGACTAGATCTCTTTGCCAAGCATTTCAGTCATTCTTCCCAAGCACATAAATTCCAGAATAGATTAAGTCAGTTTTGCAGGTAAAAGCAAAAGCCTGGGAATATTTGAAAAGACCATTTAGCATGTGGTCTTTAGCTATTATTTAGCATTTACAGATTGCAGAATAAAAATTAAAAGGTACAGTAAATAGCTCTACTTTTCTACAATTTCTTCAGTGTTTTCTTAAACGTTTAATCTACAGTAATTTCAGTGTTTTCATCTATCCTAATTCAGACCAGAAAAAAAGTGACACTTTGGTATAAGTTTTTTTTTTCTTCTCTAGGAAATAAAACCCACTGAGTTCTCTAATAAAGTTCTTTTGAGGTTGTTATGAAAAAATAAGGACCAGGGGTCTTCTCCTTTTCCCTTTTTCCCTTTTTCCCTTTCCTTTTCTCTCTTTTTCTCTTTCTCCTTCCCTTTCCCTTTTCTTTTTTCTTTTTTTTTTTCCTTTTTTCTTTTTTTCCTTTTTTCCTTTTTCCTTTTCCCTTTCCTTTTCATTTTCAATAAGGGAGAAAAAAGTGGTAGAAAGTCTAAAACTGTCCCATATTTAATTGGCTAAAACCAATTAAATCAGATTAAAATAAAATTAAAACACAGCTACTGACTACATTTGCCTCCCTGAAAGGACTCTTGCTTGGTACTAGCCTTGCCATTCTTTTACCAGACTTGATTGTACAGGAGGTATATGTTTGTGCTATGGCATTATGATTAATATTCCCTTCCCCCAAATTCCTAGTTTGGAGAATCCCTGCTTGGTAGCTAACTCAGTCTCAGTTCTGTCAGTACCAAAGACAAACATTACACTTTGAAAATAGGCATTATTTCAGCATGATAGTCCATGACATTGAAGGATTAACAGATTATTCAATCAATAGAACCCATCATTTGGTCAGAAACTGCAAAAAAAAAAAATTTCCTATTCATTAATTCATGGTATTTATTGTAGTAACATTCATCACAATGTTCCAATTAGCTATTAATGTACATGTCACAAGTATTAATATAAGATTTGCACAGTAACTCATCATTGATTAACTGGGCCATCATTTTAAAGTGCTACAGGAATTATACAAAGTAGCTGTCTTTTGCTTTCAGCTATGTTTAATTTATGCTCTCTACAGTTTCCAAAGATATTTTTTGCAGCATATGCAAATGTTATGATCATCCATTATTTAATAAATCCAAATAAGTCCTTTGACAGTGAAAGATTCAAATGAAACAAATAGGATTCATGCACAAGTAATGTAAAATATTGTTAAAGAGAGGAAAAAGTTCCTACCTTCCTGTTAGTTTTTAACGAATAAAAATAAAAACAAACACCTATTACTGCAGTGCTTGGAGATAATTAAAACTGCAGTTAAAACCAGAAAAAACAACCTAAAAATAAATTTTAAAAAAAGGCAGTGAAAATATTCATGTGCGAAGCCAGATAACTATCTTTCCTTTACAAAAAATACCATCATGGCCCAAAAAAGACTTTGGCACACTTATTCATCAGTAAAAATTTCTAAACCTACATGTCCTGCAGATGCCAACCACACTGATAGTTATTCTGGTATGCACTACAGAAAATAATTTTCTACATTCAAAAGAATGTAATAATATTTTGTCAAATGATATTCAGACATTTACCCTCTTGATTAATGTTGCTAGCTGGTCAGCATGTGAAGACATTCTTTTTTCTTTGAAAGAAAAATCCGATAATGGTCTAGAAGAGCACTCAGTAGGCTAGAAGGACATGGGGGGGAGAGGGAAAGGTTTTGGTGCTTTTAAACTCTATTCAATAATTTCCACCTCGAACTGAAAATCCAGTAAGCCTGTCCACTGAAACCTGGATAAATGAAATAGGACAGATTACATGTTAGGGAGTACCGAGCTATATGTTTTATATATGAATATGTTACCATAGCAGGTTAAAAAGACTTTTTGTTTTCTTCAGAGCTTATTAAAAACAAAGATTAATGAACTGGAGGAATTTAGTGTCTGTGATGCAGATATTAATATTGTCAATATTTCAAAAAATAGTTTTTTGTGGTAAATATTGAGGTGTGCCTGAAATAGTCTTTAACGTGTAGAGACGCAGAGCTTTGGGAGAAAAGTGAAGGTCTAAATTTCACACTGATTTTTCTTTTTTTCTTTTTTTTTTCTCTTTCTATTCTTGTAACATGATCCCTAACTGGGACTTTGTATTCATGGAAATTGTGAGTTTATGACTATGGGTTAATGGCATGAAACCAGGATCCAGATATTAGGCAGGAGATGTTCTAGGGGACAAGCTGTTATAAATAAACGATGAGTCCTGCCATTTAATTCTGTTATTCCTTTGCAGTGAATTAAACCCAGACTACTTAATTTATTCTTCTACATCATCTTCTTCTTACCTTGATTGGAGAGATGGGAAACATGAGGTGGTCTGGTCCATCCCTTAAAGATATTGCTTCAGCTCAGTGTAATGTTTTGTAGTTTGAATTCTACCTACTTTCTCACTGATACAATGGAATTCCATCCACCAAGAATAGAAGATATTTTTTTTTTCTTTGTGATGTAGTGTCTGGATTGTCCCCAAGGTTTGTTTTAGCTACCAGAAAATAAATATATTACGAGGAAGCTTCTTTGGTTCCTGTAACTGCTACTTAGGATTGCTACTTGGGTTCAGCTATAGAAACAGGTGTAATGCTACCATCATCAGAAATTAATATTTTTTATCCTTTGGAGACAGAACAAATTATTCTGTGTTTTTTTAGTGATATATTCTTTTTACAGATTCATTATGTAGCAACAGTAGTGGAAGAAGTGGAGTGAACCTCATAATCTATTAGGAGTTGAAACTTGCAGAATTCTCACAAGATAAAATGTTCTTTTAAATGGTTAATTTCACTGTTTAGACAAGAAGAGACATTGCATTACATATGACATTTTGTTCATGAAAGAAGAAAGAAATAGACTCCAAAGTTTCTGGGGAAAAGCTTAACCTGAATCAAAGTGATTAAAAGAAATCATAGAAAAAAGTGAGTATGCAGTGCGCATTTAAGCTAGAATGTTTTATGATTAGCTAATTCTGCTTTGGGGGGCTGGACAGCAACTTAGCTGCAGTGTTAAGTCTGATTACTTGGAATACTCTTTCAGATATTTTAAATGGAATTGAAAGAACACGGATGGCTCTAAAATAACTTACTGCATTTGGACACAAGCTGGTGTTCAATTATTTAAAAAGGAAATCTATGACAAATATCAAATGGGAAAAAATAATCCAATTTTGTGTATACCAGAAAATAAGAGAGATCTTTTATGAATTATTTTATGAAGAAAGCTTAAGAATTAGCATTCTCAAAGTACCATATGCAAAGTAAGATTAAACTGAAATAATGCTTCTTTAAGTATGTTAGAATTACACTGATTTAAGATGACACAAACTTAATATAAAACTATTTTTTTCAATTAACTTATATATTGCAGATACATAACTGAATATTGAAAGAAAATCCAAACTGTGGTACGGTTACGATTAACAAAATAACAAATCTAGAACACTATTGAAAGTACAGTAACTGAACATCTGCAGTTATAATTACTCTGTGAATGTTGTTATTGCCAGAAATTCACTGGTGTATATGAAAGTATAAAATTAAAGAGATTATATTTTTAAAATTTTGTATAATTGAGTACTGTAGAAAAAGTAAATATTCCTCTAATAGATTGCCTAGGGGGGCAACTCACTATGCAGTACATGCACATATGAGTTTTTGAATACAAATGTGCCTTTACTTCTGGACCCAGTGAACCATATAATAAAATATTTACATCACCAAGAGCCATAAACCCCTAACTTCCATCTTGAGGAGACTATGGTCAGAGGATTGAAAGAAAGTTCAAAGGCTGGAAGGGTGTTGTGGCAAAGTGTGACGCTGTTTGTGTTTCCCGTGGTAACTCAAGGTGGTGTCTCAGCAGCTCTTGGTGGTTTGCCTCGTCCACATCTGGATATTCACATGTCCGGTATTATATCAGCATAGTTCTTATGTCTATTGTGTAAAATTATCTTATCATAGGGTTTGCAGGTGAACTGAATCTTATGCCTGTTTTCAGGAAATGTGTGTTGGCTGTTCCTTCTAATGTTCTTACATTGATGGGGAAATTTGAAGGCCTTCGGTACCAATATCAGAAAGTATTTGTATCTGCTAATGAAACATTTCAGTCAGAAATATGTCCAGAATTTTCAAAATGGGATGTATGCTTTCTTTTACTTCCTGTTAATGTTCAAAATTATCTTACTCTCTTTTAAAGGTTTTAGGTTATCCAGCTTTTGATCTCTTTTTCTTCTACTTTCTTCTTTTACCTTTTCCTCCTTTGTTCTATTCAAGGCAGCATCCTAATAAATGCCCCTGTCTTTCCCTTTACTCAGCCAATCTGCTAATGACATGATCTGCGGCAGAGTAAAACCCTCAAAAGTCTTTTACAATGCCACTTCCACATTCTTCTAACTGAGAATTAACTTCATGCCTTGGAGGTTTTCCTTAATGTGTACAAAATTATTTGCTATATTTCATCTCCCAAAATCCTTAAATATTTTGTTTGAAAGTCCAGTGTTTTACTCAGAGTAAACTTTTTTTTTTACTCAGAGTTTAACAAAATAAAACTTTGGCACCCAAAGGAAAATATTGTGACTTAATTGTTTGTTCTAGTTAGCTGGATTGCTTACTTTATCTGATTGGAGGGGAAAAGCCTTAGGTTATACAGTACTTAAGTATACTTAAGTACTTTTTCATCTATCTTTTCCATAAACTAGCTGGCGCAAGGCTAATACTACTTGCAAAAAAGAGCAAATCTTCAGATAGTGAAATCTTTCCATTGACTTCGAGGAACTGACTCAGTGTTCAAAATAAAAAACATGAAAATCAGAGAACTATATTAACCTTGCTTGCATTCTTTACTTATTGCTAACTGGAAATTATAGTTTTAACTTACATTAACCATATTTCAAGGCAGTTTTTAAAAATTGCATATTTATAACTGTGAATTTTTATCCTCCATTTTCTGTTATTAAATTAGTTTCTAAGATGACATGTAAATATTCTAAAGCTGTGCACTATTAATGCAATAGAAAGACTTTTCAGGTTAGACTAATGTACTGTGCAGATGTAAAATCACAATCTTTTCTTTTTAGAAAAGATAAGTAGTGTTGTTTTTCTCCAGATTGAACACTTAAAACATAAAATAAAATTGCCCAGGCTCGAAAAGCATTGTAAGTTCACTAGATTTTTGCATGAATGTTTTAAATTAATCTTTGTTAATGTCTCATATGAAATATTCTAACCTTATCTGGCAGTTTTCAATGAAGACAGTAATTTACTTTTATGTGTAAAAACCCTCTTGTATTAGTAAGAAGAGGACTGCAAGAGGTGTGTTTATTATAAGATAATACTCCTCGTGAGGGAAAAAAGACACTTAAAGTAGCTGTATCTTGAAATGCTTCAGGAGTCTGATTGATCTGTAATCAACAAGGTTTGGATAAAATACATATGGAAGTAATAAAACACCCACAGAGAAGAACTATCTGGGAACATTACAAAGTACATGCTTCTGGAGACATTTGCTACATATGATATCTTCAGCATTTCTGAATTAATTAGTGTTTCATATCTGCTGAAAAGTTAGTGTCCAAAACTCTCAGCTCAAAACCACTATCATCAAAAAAAGAAAATGAAAGTCTAGGTACAATTTAACTACAATTAATCTAGACTATTTTCAGAAATCTGAAGTCTTTCCAAAGTTTTCAAGAGGATCAAGCCTGGACCAGCCATGTATAAATTAGGACGTTTTATGACTGAGGCTAATTTCAAGGATACCAGCATGCAATATTGATACATTTGTTGAGTTATCAGTGTATAACATATATGTTTATAGAGCTCTCATACTTGGTTTTTTATCTTAGATTGAGATGCAAATGAAAAGCAGAATAGTATTTTATGTGTTGTTGTTACGTAAATTATAGCACTCACATTTTAATTTGAATATAAACACATATATGATTTCCTCAAAGTTCTTATTGAAAAACAGGAGTGAAAGAGGAAGATCTCTAGTAGGTAGTTTAACAGGTCATTTAACTAATTTGTGCAACAGTTTTAACACTACTGAGTTTTTCCTTCAACTCTAATGGAAAGTTGAGTGTTTGAAAATCTCTCTCATGCAGTAAGTAGTGATTTGAAATATTTGCTAAAATACAGGCTGTTTACACTTCTGACTTCCTTGGTGCCAAATACTTTCATTCAGCTATCTAAATTTTTTGTCAAACCTCTCCCTCCTTTCTTCCTCAATGTAGTAGGAAAGTACTGTACTAGTACTAGTTTTGTGGAACATTTTCAGAGTTGTGACAAAATAAGATTTTTTTTTATAGGTAATGATTGTTGACTTCTTTGTATAAGAAGATGAGAACTACCCCTGAAATATGCTGAAAGATTGTTAATACAAACATGTAGGCAACTGCATTATAAGTAACATGTAGGCAGCTGACTGAAAGTATGACTGTGATATTTTCTAAAGGAAATTCTTGAGATACTGCAATTTGCATTAAAAAATGCCCTGCAATGTATAAAATTGAATTCATAAGTATTCAAGAACACACTAGCTATGTCATTCTCTTCCAGTCCCATGAGATTCTCTTAGTGGTGCAAATATGACAATTTAATTTTGATAATCATAGGTCAGTAAAAAGTCTTTTTGCAGGAAATTCACAATGAGAAACTAGAGATTTTGCAAAACATTAAATTATAATCCCCCTTTCCATTCAAAATTAGTTTAGCTAATTTTGATTTTTATTATTTGCTCCAGACTCTGTATAGACTATTTATATCAGCATAAAATATGCCTTGAATGTAATGTATATCCAAACATTTGATCTCCAAAATAATATATCTATTTTGAAAAACTCTTGGCATATACAAGACCTATGGTTCAAACAACTGTCAGTGCCTCATACTTCAGAAGAATTTTTCAAGTTACCAGACATTGTAAAGGTGTCTAAGAAAAATGATTGCAGAATATATATATACCACTCCTACTATAAAGAAATATTAGTAACTTCTCAGTGAAGCTGAAGAAAATTTAAATGCTCAGGTGAGGAATAAACAGATACACCATTACAGGCTGGGGGATAACTGTGTGGAAAGCAGCTTTGCGGAGAAGCTCCTGGGGACCCTGGTAGACAAGTTATACATGAGCCAGCAGTGTACCCTTGTGGCAAAGGCGGCCAACAGTGTCCGGGGCTGCATCAGGCAGAGCGTTGCCAGGAGCACTGGTGAGACACACCTGGAATGCTGTGTCCAAGCGTGGGTTCCCCAGCACGAGAGAGACCTGGAGTGAGTTCAGTGAAGGGCCACAAAGCTGATGAAGAGGTTGGAGCATTTGTCATATGAAGAGAAGCTGGGAGATCTGGAGCTGTTTAGGCTGGAGAAGGTAAGGACCATGGGGGAATCTTATCAGTGAATGTAAATGCCTGAAGGCAGAGTGTAGAGAAGACAGAGCCGGGCTCTAGGACATTCTAGTGATTTTGTATTTGATAGAAATTTGTGAATACCATTTCTCTTCGGCAGTATACATGGATCCTTTATCTTTTTAAAGCAGATGTTTTACTGTAATTGTGATTTTTTTTAAACCTCTGTACTACATCTCAAATATCAGTTCGCATAGCTGCAGAAAATTTTGAAAATTAAATCAGGACCATTTTGATTGCAACAATGCTGCTTTTTCTAACTAGCTTAATACAAATAATTGGCTTGAATAGATATTCTTTAAAGGACAACTGAGGCCCTGAAATTAATGGCAGGATCAACAAAAACAACAGGTTTCCCATGTAGATGTCTGCAGGCAGAAAAGACAATCTCTGGCAAGGTTCATAGTCAAGTAGTGCTGCTGACAGGGATTGCCCCTGAAAGTAATTTTTTTTTTTCATTTCCAGTTGTTTTTTCGTCAGTTGCTGGCAATGATCTCTGCCAGGAAGAATACTGTGAGAGAAAGTGAAGTACTCTGACAAAATTAGAGATGGGTAAGTGCCAACATATGTCTGCTTTTTGAGGACTGAGGGAACTACTGTGCTGGCACATAACAACATAGCTTCACACCAAAAACATTTACAGAGAGAAAGGGAAAAAGCCAAGATAGCAAAAATATTATAAAGGCAGTTCGCCAGTTATTTTAATATGATTTAATTTGCTAATTGAGAAAAATGCTGGTGCAATCTACCCGGCTTGCACTTGCTATTGAGTCTTAAAAATCCTGTAGAAAAAGGAATATCCATTTGAACCATATGAGTGCTATTAACTTGAAATCAAATTCTGATTTCTCATTTTGATACAAACAAAGTGTAGACATCTAATGATAAACTTTCAGGATGTGCTACTTATTTAACTACATTTGAGAACATTTTTGCCCAAGGTTGGTTCCTGTCTTCTTGGCTTCCAGGGTGAGATCCAGGCATTTTGAAATCAGCCAGGAACGAATATATCATATGCTTCCAAGTTCAGCAAAGAAAACTCCTCCTGTATTCACATATGCTGGGGACAACTGGCTACAGAGCATATCTGCAGGGGAAAAAAGGGCCTAGGGGTTCTGGTTGAGAACAAGTTGAATATGAGGCAGCAGTGCACCTTTGTGGTATGAAGGTTCACCAGTTTTTGGACTGCATTAGCAAGAATGTAGGCAACAGGTTAAGGAAAGGGATTTTTCTTCTCTATTCAATATGTGTGAAGCTGCATCTGGAATACCGTGCTCTGTTTTGGTCTCTCTATTATGAGAGCCATAGCAACAAACTGGAACAAGTCCAGCGGAGGGTCACTAAGGTGGTTAGGGCAATGGATGATACAATGTACAAGAAGAGGCTGGAGGAGCTGAGATTCCTGTTTGGACTACAGAAGGAAGCACTAAAGAGAGAAGAGGTACCTAACTACAGTCTTCCACTACCTAAAGTGAAATAAAGAAGATGCAGCCAGACTATTCTCAGAGGCACAGAGCATAAGGGCAATGGTGAGAATTTGCAGCAAAGAAAATACCAAGTAGATATGAGGAAAAAAATCTTCACCTTGGAAATTACTAAGCCCTGGAACAGGTATCCTAGAGAGGTTGTGGGATGTTCGTCCTTGGTGATTTCCAAAACTTGACTGTAAAAAGCCCTGAGCAACCTGCCTTAATGTGGAGGTTAGGCTTGGTCTGAGGAGGAGGTTGCATTAGAAGGCTTCTAGCATGAAATCTGTATTATTCTATGACTGTATATAAAGTTTTCTTACACTATGGATAATTTTATTATACTTTTCTAATGTGGACATCTATTGCCATGGCTATTTTTTTTTTTAATTAAATATTAGTTTTCTCACTGCTTATTTTGATGGTATCAGCCCAATTTCTTTTAAAATACTGTTCTGATTTAACTTTGTTTACTACTTCAAATACTCTTTTTCTTTACTGAATATGTTCAGAACTTTGAATCATAGAATCAAAGAATAAGGCCTTTTGGAAAAGGCCTTTTGCACTACCTTTGTCACCAGGTGCCTTGCCCCACTGAGCCCCTAACCTTCCTTTTCCTGACAATGTACTTAGAGAAGCCTTTCATGTTGCCCTTCACCTCCTCCGCTAGCGTCAGCTCCAGCTGAGCTTTGGCCTTCCTCACTCCATTTCTACATGAGTGGGCAATGTCTCTGTATTCCTCCCATGTAGCCTGTCCCTGTTTCCACCATCTGTATATTTCCTTTTCATGTCTGAGCTCAGTCAGGAGCTTCATGTTCATCTTTCTGCCATGCCTGCTTGGCATTTTACCCATTGGAACGGACCATTCTTGTTCTCTAGGAGGCTATACTTGAAGGGCAATAAATAAACTAGGCCCAAGTTATAAACCACTATTTGGTTTCTTTTCTTACACAGTGATTACCCACATTTTCTAAAATTCATTAGGGATTTTTAATTAATATTCAACCCATTTAAATGTTTAATTTTATTATGTTATTTATTAATTGATCTAATTTTTCTTAGAGACTTTGGAATCTTCTGCTAAGTACTTTGAATACTATACATCAATGTATTTATAAGCCTTGGGCATTAAATCTTAGTAAAGCAGAAGGCATGATTGCCTCCAGAATCGTAAACAAATAGAAAATAAGTCATGGGGACACTTCACAAGTTTATCTACCCCAGCTTGGTGCTCCTAAACATAGAAATTGAAACTGGTAGATGCTTGTCTTACTTGTTTTTAACAGAATCCAGTCATTCATATTCCAGTGCTTACTCTGCCTTACAGCTCATTTAATTTTTCTTAAATTTTAGCTCATCCCTTTTTGTTCTATTCCCCATAAACAAAAAAAAATAGAAATTGAAACTGGTAGATGCTTGTCTTACTTGTTTTTAACAGAATCCAGTCATTCATATTCCAGTGCTTACTCTGCCTTACAGCTCATTTAATTTTTCTTAAATTTTAGCTCATCCCTTTTTGTTCTATTCCCCATAAACATGGAGAACCTTCCTTTTTGTGACAACCTTTAGCATATATGAACATTGTTATTTTTGATCTCTTGAAGTTTCCTCCATTCTAAATAAAGGAAACTCAATTAATTCAGTCTTTCCTTCTGGGGATTTTTTTTCTAGATTGCTTATCATTATTACTGCGCTTTTCTGAACTTTTTCTAATTAGTGCCCACCTTTTCTGAAGCACAGTGCTCAAAGTTAAACATGGTATTCCAGTCAAGATCTTTGCATTACAGAGAGGAAATATTTTTTTATGCTTTACATACAGTATTTCTGTATCATAAGAGAATGACTTTTTTTTTTTTTTTTTTTTTAATACTCCGACAGTTTCAACTTGGTTCAAAGGGAGACCCCAAGGAATCTTAAAGGGAAATTTTTAGATTGGATTGAATTTGCTCATGATGTTTCTCAAAATCAGTCTATTTCAGCCATTTGGTTTCTGATTACGAAATGTGGATGATACAGAGTTACATCAATAATGTACCAGATGTTGCACAGAAAGTGTTGGACAAGTTTGAGAAAATAAAAGGCTTGATATCTGTGATCACACAGCTGAAAACAAGCTTTTAAAAAATATATTTGCTGTGTTACAATACATGTAGAAGTAGTACGTTGCGGTTAACTCTCTCACTCTTTTTGTCATGGTGAAGTGGTTAAATGTTGTAATTACTGACCTCAGTCAAGAGCCAGTGATGAGCTGCCTGCACTAGATTTTTGAACTAAGTACATTAAGGAAGATACAGAATAATATTAAATTTACTACAGCAGTAGGTTCAAGAAAGGAGACTTTTTTTTGGAACAAACACTGAGTCTGCAAAAGCAAGTAAGAGAACATTTCCTTTTCAATGAGGCAAAGCATCAGTCAAATACAGGAGATTAATCTGACCTCTGCAAGTTATTTGCATCTCCAGGAAGTGATACCACACTTAATATAATGAAAATTGCCTACTGAAATATACTAATTTTGAGGTGAAAAGATTAAATTTTTCTAGAATTAGAGAACTTCAGAGTGCAGGCTGACTGTTCCACCAGGCAGATATATATGTTTAATGGCTGTAGTTTGAGACACACACTGATAATCTAGAAGTGAATTAAAATGAGAATGACTGGGGAAAAGATAGAGAGACCTTTAATCTTAAATGGTTGCTTTTCATTTTTTCACCCATGTATTTTATGAAGATTTTAATTGCATTGCTTAGTTTGGATGCTGTAAATACATACTTTTATTTGCATTTTACTTTAACGAAAGTTGAGCTAACAGTGATTTTAAAGTACATGGCTAGCCAGCAAGTCTTCATCTATTAGCTAAATAAGGAGTCATTCTCCTGAGTTACTGGGGCTAGCTTAACAAGTGTTTAGTTCCTGGGAATGTCACCAAAGCTGAGTGTGTCACCAGAGAGGCTGTGCAGGCCAGGTGGAGAATTGGTATTTCAGTCAAAACAGGAAGAAGTGATTTTTCAGTGATAGTCAGGAAGTCTACTTGGATAAAGTTGTTCGGGAACATGCTTAAATCCTTATGGTGCCCAGGGAGTTTGTCACTGATTATCCCAGAGAAAAAAAGCAGTAGGAGGAGCTTGATGTGCTGCCTAGTGGAATTTGGATACAAGATGCCATATTATGGAACCATAAAAAAAGAAAATGGGATCTCATTATTGCATTCAGTGTGGCGTTTCTTCCCTGTACGGAGAAAAGTTTTAGAATTGCATACAGGTTCTTGGAAAGGCTTTATTTGGACTCAGACATATAGTTCTGCTGATCCAATTAATAAGCTTAGGAAGTGAGTGCAATGACAGGCCACTGAAATAACGAAGGTACCAGACATCTTATATTACAATATTAAAATGTCTCTGAAAAAAAATTCCAGCAATTGTAAACTCTGGGAAAGGCAAAAATAACTTCCTAATTAAAGGATGATGGTGGTACAGTTATAAGTAACAAATGAGGATATGCCTATCATTAATATATTTATATTAAAAGAAAATTCATAGCCATTAGAGCAGGAAGAGTCTGGAACGGAGTGTTATAAAGTAAGAATAATGGAGACTAAAAAACCTTATTACTTTTAATATTGAGCTTAATAAATATGTGAAAATAGGAGCTGATTTGGTGCCTCAGTATCAGGGACTATGCTCAGTGATCCACTTAGTCACTCTTATTTTGTATAAAGACCGTTCCATGACAGCCACCCCCACTTTTTCCTCACAGTGTCAGGGAAGAAGTTAACATTGTCAGGTTTATATTCAGGGTACCACATGCTTCTTTGTGTATGTATGAAGAGCAATCCAAGGGTGTACTTCTGGCCACTTCCCATTTTCTTACACCAATGTGGCCGCCTTTTACTGGAAGCTAATAGAATTTAGCAGAGGAGATGACGGCTTTCCTGTGCCAGGGAATGGTTCTGAGCACATTGTATTTACTAGTATAAGCATAGCCTATATTTCTTAATTTCTCAGATATCATTATTTGATAAAATCTGCTCTTCTCATGCTACTTGTACATATAACAGCAGTAATATTATTATGCTTTTATTATTATTATTATTATTATTATTATTATTATTATTTGGGAGGGGAAAGAAGTGTGCTTGAGCATCTAGGGAAGGAGAGGTAACTCAAGACTGCCTAACATGCTGAGGTGCAGATAGTCAGGTATCCATTTAATCTATGCCCCAAGTCAAAGTGCCTTGAACCGGTTCTGCTTAGTCCAAGAGGACTGCAATAGAGATAGAGTTTCACACACTGAAGACAAGTTATCCTACTGATTTTGATTGAAAGTTTATAAAATCTTGCTGCTTGATACATTTACTGGCATTTAACATAATTTATTCTATAGGCTTTTGTACCTGTAATCATGTTGTAACTAGGGAATAGCAGCCCTGAATTTTTCATGCAGTTTCCCGCCCTTTTGTTGCTCTACAACAAAGTAGCAAAACTCCAAGGAACCTGCTCTGGTGTAGAATGCATTCTCATATCTTCATCTGTGCTCATTGTCAGTATTTTTGTGCTATATTAAATTTACCCAGATTTTATCATGTGAGGTGAGCTGTCTCAGTTGTTAAAAATAACTTTAGGAATTTTAATTGTCAGTGTCATGTTGTGTGCTTCCCAATTCATATCATTTACACAAACAAATGTATGAATCATGTATAATTTGTTATTCATGCTAGATATGAAGGTATATGTATATGCTTATACAGTATTCTCTTACTCATATTGTTATTCATAACAGCATTAAACATTCATATGCTTTTGGGTGTACCAGGAGCTATCTCATCAAGCTAATAATTAGGCATTAGGGATAAACTCCTGTCCCCATGGCCTGAAGCTCCCATTTTTTATTCAAAATTATGCCAGAGATGGTTTACATGGATCTACTCCTTTTGAAAGTGAGAGTAGATTGGCTATAATGTGCATATTAGAGAAAAAGCTAGGGTACAAAGTGCTTTTTCTCTCACTCACTGCAACTTTTGGCAGTTGAAGATGCTGTAAGTTGAAGGATATGGAGAAAGGGACTGGGAATATTTATACAGAAATCAGAGACTGGTATAGGTAGGAAGAACATGTTTGATTGGAATGCTCCAAAGCACTTATAGGAGTGAGTACAATACATTCAGTTCACACCCAATTTATAGAATGTGTACTACTCAGGAAAAATGTGAGTGTATGTTATTGCTATAATTAGCAGTAATGATATTTTTATTTCTAATAAGGACATAATATCCATATTATTGTTTTTCAAATATAAACCAATAACCTAAAAAAATTAAAAGCCTACCCTGACATGAAAAGTAAAAGAGATATTAATCTTCTCTTGCAATGATGCCTGGAGCAAGACAAGTAATTAAATATCTACCATAAATGCAATAGTATTTCAACATGCAAAAGCCAAGATAATGAAAAGCTAGGGTTTCATCAGCTAAATTAAAGGATCTAGAACTTATTCTTTATATTATTGTTTTGGCATGCTGTTGCCTTAAGTGGCAATCTAAATTATTTCATTATTAGATTATTTAATTATTTAATTGTTTCTTAATTTAATTGTTTAGCTTGGAACACGGGTTACACAGAAATATGACTATAGAGCATGCTTTCAATTTTTGTGCATAATTGCACAAATACATTTAAGTACAAAAATTAAACATATATATAGGCTTACATGCACTTTCACATATGCACATATGTTAATATATGTGTAGCTGTATATGTGAATACAGGTGTAAACAGTATCTAGTTGTCGTGGTTTAACCTGGGAGGCAGCCAAATACCACGCAGCTGCTCACTCACTCCCCCCGCCGGTGGGGCAGGGAGAGAATCGGAAGGGTGAGAGTGAGAAAAACTCATGGGCTGAGATAAAGACAGTTTAACAGAACAGAAAAGGGAAAATAATAATAATGATAATGATAGAATACACAAAATGAGTGATGCACAATGCAATTGCTCACCACCCACGCTGACCAATAACCACGTAACAATCGGTACTTCCTGGATCACGCCTACCATTCATATACTGAGCATGACGTCACATGGTATGGAATACCCCGTTGGCCAGCTGGGCTGGCTGTCCTGATTATGTTCCCTCCCATCTTGTGTACCTAGCTCAGTCAGTAGGCATGGGAGCTGTCCTTGGGCTAGGAGGGTACTTAGCATCAACTGAAAACATCAGCGTGTTATCAACATTCTCCTCATACTAAATCCAAAACACAGCACTAGGAAGAAATTTAACTCTATCCCAGCTGAAACCAGGACACTAGTGCATTGGTATGTGTCTTCAACTGTTTATACTAATGATTAAAAGAATTCAAATCTTTCTATCTGGCTGAGGATGTTTTTGAGCAAAGAGGAAGGAGACCTGGTATACTGGACTCTGGAAGTTCCCAAGTCTTACATAAAATAAGTGTGTTCCACGTGATGTCTTATGTTTCTTGCCCCCAGCTATATACATCAAGATACCCCAAACTTGTGCCACATCTCTTACCTCTTGGGATTTGCATTAAGTACATATCAGATTCTGCCCATTAATCATTAATCATTCCCAATGACTAACACAAATTAAAATCTTAATTATTAGGTGGGGTCATTTACAGTTTTGCATCTAACCTGTTGTAGACATAATACTGAGAATCTAATAACTAAACACATTGACCAATACTGTGAAACAACATCTGTGATAGAGTGGTACCTATATCAAACTCTATAATACTCAGCTTGATTGTCATGATGACAAACTATTGAAGTTTGAAATCACAGCTGAAATGTAAGTATTACATGACCTGATGTTTTTAGCAATTTTTTTCAAATGAGGGAAACCACTGAGCAAAAATGAATATTGAGTATCTTTTTCTCGCTATTTGCTCTTTTTATTATGCATCTGTCTTTCTGTAGAGGGACAGAATTAATCTCAGGTATCTACACTTTGTGGCAGTTGGAACAGTTGGCAAATACACTGTTAATTTTCCATCTATTAGTTAGTGGAATGTACTTACAGAAACAGTCATAAAATAGATCCATTATTAAACAAACTATATAAGGATGTTTTGGCCCAGGGCACTGCCTTGTGGTTATCTTTAGAATATAACCTTATCTATGCTAATATACTATGCTAATATTAGAAGCTGTTACGCCCAAGACCCACATTTAGATTTCCCTGGATTTGATAATTCCTAAATAATATATATACTCTGTAAATCTCTTCCCAGTCCATAGCTCTTTTTCAATGGGGATGCAGATCTCTGAAAAACAGTATTTAAATAAACTTGCTGTCTTCTCTAGTGTACCCCAGGAAATGAATTTTTTGCCATTTGTAGTTAAAGTTCACAAGCATTGGATCGACATGAAATCACAGGATCTCAGCACTTGCCTAAGCTTGCCTTCAACTAAACTGAGTTTAGCTTGTTTTTACGACTGGCCGAGTGATTGCTGCCTGACCTGTTTTATTTAACTGAAGCTCTGTGAATGCCATCCATAACAAAAGTCTGACCGAGATAGTCATGGCAAAAGAAACAATTGCCCTTTCTGTCAGCTGAAGCTGTGCAACTTTCACATTTCAGCTGGGTATCAAAGAGAATGAAGTAGACTGTGATAAGAAAACTTGAAAATAGGCCCATGGCAATCCCAAGGCTGAGGAGATACTCAGCATTGAACTTCCAGCAAAGAGGGACAACTAATGACCTGCTGTGACCCCAGCACGCGTCTGCTTGAGGAAGATGGGTGCCACTGACAGTTGGACCCAGAGAGGTGAGCATAACACCAAAGAGAAGAGGCAGTTATGAGTAAGTTTTCTTGCATAACAATTGTAAAGACATTATTATTGAGGCTGTTCTGTATTAGTTTGGACTTTTAAGTGTTATCATCGCCGTAACTGGGCTAATAATAACTTTTGGGATTTTCTGGGTTGTTTTTGGTTTTGTTTTTTTGGGTTTTTTTTTTCTTTTTTCTTTCTCTTTGCTAATATTTGAATTAGCTAGCAAAAAAGTCTTGGCTCCACATACATACAATGTGTTCTTTTTTGCCCATAACAAGATTTTGAGTGTAATGCTACCTTTAGGAGATCTTCACAAGTGTAACACAGGCTGTTCCCACAGCCTAAAAATATTTTGAGTGCAAAAGATTCATAATATTTACTGTAAGATAAGTATACTTTTACAGGAAAATCAATACAGTCATCAAGAAAAATTTTTTTCTTCCAATGTGAAAATCACCATTAAGATAATACCACTTTATTTAGAAATTCACTGTATTCAAAACAACCACATAATGCTTTTAAACATAATAAATTGGCCTTCAATTTATCAGAAAATAATAGTGCATTTCATTTTACTATGGTTAAGAAGAGAAAATATTTTAAACATTCATTGGACTTGCAGTTCTGACTCCTATTTTGATCCTGGCAAGACTCTACCTGAGATAAATCAAATAAATGGGTGTGCTTTCTTCTTACCCTTACATTATAATTACACTAATTTAGGCCATACTCCCTTTCCGCTCCTATTTTTGAGCAGCTGAATCTCAAAATGCAGATTTCTTGAAAGAAAAGCAGCAATAAACTGTGAAAGAAAGACCTAAAAAATGTTGGATTTTGGTAAACATTATCATTCTTCGTGTGATATACAATGAAATTTTGAAGCACATTTTTAAATCAATATTTTACACTTACTTTAAGGCACTTGTATCTGGAAGAGATTAATGTGATCTATGGGTCAAGTGCAGATTATTTAGGTCTTTTGAGGTCTAGTGATAAAATGTCATGGTTCTTTTCATGGTCTTACTCCTGACTTTTTCTTAACTACAGAGGAAGGTAAATCTTCTGGTTTTATTTCTTCTAACATGCAGGGAAAAATGAAATTTACCAAATTAGTTTTAAGTTTTAGTGATGGAAAGTACAAACAAACAAACAAACAAGTCTGAGTATTTACTGACCTCTAAATGTGTCAGCTCTTTTGTCCACAGGCTGGTGTGGAAGAGAGTCGAAGGCAAATGAAAAGAGGACAGAAAGCAAAATATGTTAGCAAGAGGACTAAGTTATGAGCAAGGTTAGTATCAGAGATTGTCAGCTCTTTCCTTATAGGCATATGTGTCTCTTTGTCTTCTCTGTCTAGGAAGGTTGACTGAGGAGATGAGAGTTCTCAGATAGCACATGTGGAATAAAAGACAAAATGCTCAAAAGATTATTATTAATATCTCTGTAATGGATTGTAAAAATTATGGAGCTGTACTATACTGTTCTGACTGTCATAGTTTTATGCATAACTTAAACTTAGTCTTTTTTTTCTGTGCAGGCTATATAGCACTGCAACAATTTTCCAGGTCAAGAAACTTCTCATCATTCTATCAACATCCTTTCATGGATCTGCTCAGTTTAATATCCTTGCAGTTATTCAACTTCAAGTAGAATTTTCTTTCCTTCACTAAGTGATGTGGAGTGGCTCAGTCATTATTGCCCAAGGTCAGAGTTTGAGGTTTACATTGATTTCACATGCTTTTCCTTGTGCTTTGAATTATTCCTTCTTTGCATTGTCTTATGTGACATGTACACTTTCTCTCAGCCATTCAGTCTACTATTAATTCTGTGCAATACCTAGAAACTGCTTTCACTTCACTGATCTATTTACTATAACAGTTGTGTAGAAGAGTTTATATGGACACAGAAATTTTGTTCCTTTTAAAAAATATTTTTCTGTAAGTTGGAATGTTTTTATTACCTTTTTAATAACAATACAACTGCTTATTTAATTTTCCAATTCTAACAAGTGAAATTCCATTACTTAAATACCTGTACATGCATAAATAAGTGTATGAAATCTTAGAATATTGATGAGATAGCAAAAATGTAATAATGCTAAGAATAAGCAAAAGTTTTATAACAAAAGAATTTTTTGTTAATATTATGTGTTATAGAATCTTACTTTATATGGGAATTGTTGAACTGTCAGACTTATTTAAAAAAAAAAAAAATTCTGGAATCCTAAAGTATGTTCTGAGTATCCCTTATGCAGGACCTTCAAACTGATCTGACAAGAGCAACAATGGAAAAATCTACCTTTTCAGGAGAACATAAAAAGTACAGACATCTAAAATTAGTCTATTTTATGACTTCCAAGAAGTGAAATTGTGTTACTTAATGTTTACATTTTATTTCTTTCTTTTTTTTTTCAATAGACCACATTCTGATTTTAGACTAGATTACCTTTCATATGTCATTTTCTCCTCTCACAAATATGTAGACAGCTAAGTCAGGCATTCAAATTAAGGGATTCAGGTGCAATACCTAAAGTAGGAAATACCCTGGACTCCCTCTATTGTCTATGGAAAGAGATGCAGTCTTCCAGATTGTCATTCAGATCTTGCAAGAATTGAATCATCCTTGAATCTGCGGACCTTTGAAATGCTGTCCAAAGTTAGTGCATCTGTGCATTTTTGTGACAAAAGCATTTTATCCACAAAGAAGACAAACATTTTGGAAGTTAAGTTTCATGTACTAAAATTTCATTTACAAATAGTTTGGACAATGTTTAACCATACTTTGTGAAAAAGGCACTCCAGGTTTTTTCTGGGTCTTCTTCCTCAGTTTCTACTGGGATGCAGAGAATTTGCCAAATGTACATTTGAGATACAGTGAATTTGAGAGGTTAGTAGCAGTAAATGGGTGCCTGGCTGGAAGGAAGAGAAGAGCAATTGTACAGTAAAAGAAGTGATTTTGGTTGTCTCTGAAATTTTTCAAAATTCAAAAACAACTAAAATGAAACTTACAAATTTCCTGTGTTAGCTCATTTGGAGCTCTGAGTTTTGCGACAGAGTGTTATATTTTTAGCTTCTGTTCGAGAAGTTCCAATGAAGATTCTTATTTTCTTTTTTTTTAAAATAAATTATTTTAAACTTGCAAATATCAGATTTGGGGGTCCTCAAAGTCAGGGTAACTAATTTTCTTAATTTGATTTGTTTCATCCTTCATCCACAAAATTGGTGAAACTTAATTTCCTTGATTAGCCCAAGAATTCTTTCCTGTTGCCTTTCTGGTCCTCCCCATTTAACAGAAAGGCTTTTCTGAAAGTGAAATTTTTTGGCTATTATTTTCTTCCAGGAAGGACTATTTGGTTGAACTCCATCTCTTCACTGACACCTCTCACATATATTTATCTAGCATTTATCTAGCATATTTAGCATAGGAGGCTCAGGGGAGACCTTATCGCTCTCTACAACTATCTCAAAGGAGGTTGTAGCAAGGTGGGTGTCAGTCTCTTCTCCCAAGTAACAAGCTGATAGGACAAGAGGAAATGGCCTCAAGTTGTGCCAAGGGAGGTTTAGATTGGATATTAGGAAAAAATTCTTCACTGAAAAGGTTATCAAGGATTGGAACAGGCTGCCCAGGGAAGTGGTTGAGTCACCACCCCTGGAGGTATTTAATGTAGATGTGGTGCTTAGGGAGATGGCTTAGTGGTGGACTTGGCAGTGCTGATGATCTTAAAGGTCTTTTCCAACATAAACGCTTCTGTGATTCTATGATTCTATGATTCATTCACATCAGAAATAATTTTAAAAACCCAAACATAAACCCCCTTCTCTTCCAAAAAAAAAAAAAAATCACTTTTACCTACCTTTAGCCTTTAGCATGTGGAGTTTTAGCACAGACTCTATGGACTGGTAAATACCTTGCCAATCCTTTACATTCTGAAGCAGAAGCAGCTTTGGTGGTCTTACTCTTTTGTCAGTTAGCTGGTAGTTATGTGGAGGCTCATTTCTTTGCCGTTGCCAACATGTGAACTGGAATAGCTGAAACAGTGTTAAAAACCAAACAAAAATACACTGCATATTCATTCTTTAGCAAAAAAGAAAACACAGAGTAAGAAAATACTCAGAGGGTAAAGTCTGATTATTCTTCTACTCTGGGAGCTGAACAGCTGTGTTCCCCACTCCATAATAGTTTGCAAAGTTTTGGTCTTTCCCAGGCACTACAACATTTTAAGTTAGAATTTCTGTAACTGTGGTCTTAATCTGTAGACATTTTGCTGAAGGTTCACTGAAACTGATCTGATCTAGGAGGACAGTTTACTTCCTACAGAGTCGTAGGATTTTGGTTCACCTTTGAAATATATGATGGTTCTCTCTGAGCTCCTGTGCTTGTATTTCCCCTCTGCAGCAGTAAAGTGGACTTCTGTGCGTGCAGGCTTTGGTCCAGCAGTGGTGTAAGGCCGTGGAGGAGGATCTGTACCAGAGCCCCAAGGCTTGGAAATGCTCCAGATTTCACCAGCTGAGATACAGCTTATGAGGTGTATGGTTGCATGCAGCTGTCTATCTTTTCTTTCTAGCTGCATGAGGGAGGAAGAAATTAAAAAAACGCAACAAAACAGTAGGAATTATGGCAAATATATTGTGTAAAAGACAAAAGTATATATCTCAGTAGAAAACCAAAAACATTGAAATACTTTCTCACAATTTTTTCTATTTTATTTTGAGTGATTATGCACTCTTTGCACCTGTCGTGAGGTTTCGATTGCAAAAGAAAAGGGAAATGGAATCTGTGCAATTACCAATTGAAAAGGACAAATATACAGCACGAAATGGGACCCTTGATGAGAAATTCAAAACTCTCATTCTGCTCTGTTACTGATGAAACTGTGTGGTTCCAGATAACTTTGTCATATATATTATTTTCCGTTGTTTATAAACCAACAATCCTTATGGTTTTTCTGAAACTGCATTAGTTTAGGTTCAACCATCCTATTTTATTCTTGATGCTTTGTCACTGGTTTTAATGAAACTCCTGTGCCATTGTTTAAGACCCAAGAAGGGAAGCCAGACTTTATTAGGGATGTGGATGAAGTATTTCGTATTTCAGTTGGTCATATACAATGCCAATAAACCTGAGGTTTCACATATCTATTCCTAGTCAAGTGGGCAGTGGTTTCCAGGGAGTTTAGCCGTCATATACACTGAAATAATAAACTCAATCAGAAAAAGAATATAAAATTCATAAACAATATTAGACACAGAGTAGTCTAGGAAATGGAGTTTCACCTATACATTTCTTGACTGTAAGTGGTGAAACAGTAGAAATCATAAATAATACAGGATTTTATGTTTTGCATTGTGTGAATTTTATAGAGCCCAAATGGAACATAATAAGGAAACAGCAAAGCTCTCCCTGGGTACTTCATAAGTTGTGGGATGAATTTTCCTCACTGATGCCAAGTGAGCTTTTTTCCCTCCGTTACAATATTCATATAAACAGCAGGGATGCATTTAATTTCATAAAAGCTATATATAACTGCTAATTATAAACATCAAGAATTGATTGATATATACCTAAGCTAACATAAATTCTGTTTAAAAGGATAACCTTCTGTGGTCCAAATTCTAGGTTTTGAGAAGTCCTTTAATGCCTTGCAATTACATGTATGTTTTGCTGGAACGTTTTCTAAAATTTAAATGATAGGTCTTCAAAAACAGATGGGATAGAGAATGAGATTATGCAGAGAGACAATTAAGAAAGTATTCAGTAAGACAGGACAGACTCTAGGGATCAGGCGCAGGGCTCAGTCAGACAAGTGTACTGACCAGCTCCATTTTACAAGTGACCGACCCCTTTTATACCCCTTTCTGTCTATTGTTCCTTTGTTCCTCCCTGATCCCCTTCCCCTGCACATTTCCCCATCAATTTGCATAGCTCCAACGACCCTCTGCAACACCCTGGACCCTCAGGTTTGCATCTTTATCATCTGCAAGCTCCTGGTTTGCCTGCAGTTTCTTGATAGCCCATCAATTAGTGTGACTGACCAGGTTTGTTTCCAGTTATTGTCTTTCTTACATTTGTCTGTTAGCTCTGTGTCTCTGCATGTTTTGTTTATTATTTTCCCCTTCTTCTTGTCATACCATTTTGACAAGGTCCTTGATCACATAATCTTACAGAAATAAATCCACATTCCACATACCCTCATCAGTTAGTGACTGACCAGCTTTGGTTCTCCTTATTGCCTCCCTTATCATTTGTTAATCACATTTGTGTCTCAGTATGTTTGTTTATGGCTTCCCTCTTTTCTTATTATCCCCTTTTGCATTAAAAAGTTCCTTGACCAAATACAGGAGGGAAGGAGGGAGCAGACACTCTCCTTCCACATACCCTTACACTTAGAGTCTCAAAAATTTCTCTTCAGTTAACACAATGTCTTCCCCTTAGCAGAGCAGTGGTTACCTGTACTGCAAGTGGAATCACAGAATGGCTAAGGTTGGAAGGCACCTCTGGAAATCATCTAGTCCAACTCCTTGCTCAAAGAGGGCCACGACTTCACAATCTCCCTAGGCAACCTGCTCCAGTGCTCAAACATCCTCACAGTGTGTTTTTTTTCCCCCGCCCTGATATTTAAATGGAATTTCTTGCATTTCTATTTTTGCCCATTTCTTCTTGTTCTTTTACTGGGCACCACTGAGTGCACCACTTTGTCTTCTTTACACCGTGTCATCAGGTATTTATACACATTCACAAGATCTCCCTGAACCTTCTCTTCTCCAGGTTAAACAGTTCCAGCTCCCTCAGCCTCTCTTACAGATGCTCTAGTCCCTTAAAAAACTTCGTGGCCCATAACAGAGTGTCCTACTGTCGTTGTAGTGAAGTAGTGATATTCTGTGTTCAAAGAATGACTTTTCTAAACTCTTTTACAACATCTTTTCTAAACTCTTTTACACCATCAAAGCAAGGGAAGTCTAAAGCAGGGGGATAGGAGGTAAAAACCTCAAAAAAATAAAAGTTTGGGAAATTTTCATTTAATCCACAAGTGATTAAACATACTGAACCAAGTACTGCTGCTGAAATGCCACAGTTGAGTCTTAACCTGCTTGAAAAAAAAAAAAATCAGCGTATCCCAGAGTTCAGTCTGAAAACTTTAATTCTAAGTCTGGACCAGTTAGTTGCTTTTCAGGGTGATCTCTGAAGGCAGAAACAAATAAATTTTTGTCCTTGTTTGTTTGGCTTCCCACATCCCTCCCACATACCTTTATATATATATATATATTTTTTTTTTTA
>NW_009203517.1:3918-27265 GCF_000690835.1 Fulmarus glacialis | reverse complement strand
ATTCTATCATTTCATGGTCGCTAAGCACAGTGGGTGCTGCGTCCAGAGCTGGGATGGTCAGATGTTGCTGTGGTACGAGTAATCTCCGATAACTGTACAGTGTCTTGTATTTTTTGTTCTTTTGCTCCTTCTAGTACATAACATGCTGTTTGCTAATGCTGGTGTAATAAATTTAATTCTGTACAAGAACTGTATGTCTTATGCTGCCTTACATGGATGCCATCAGGATGTTGTGTTTGGGGTTTTTTGTGGCTGTCACTTATCTTTATTAGTATGATTGTTTTTTTCACCGCTTTCTAGTAATGGCGACCTACACTTGTATCACTTGCCGTGTGGCTTTCAAGGATGCTGACATTCAGCGTGCCCATTACAAAACTGACTGGCATAGGTACAACCTGAAGCGTAAGGTTGCTGACATGCCTCCTGTCACTGCTGAGAATTTCCAAGAGAGAGTCCTAGCCCAGAGGGCAGTAGCAGAGGAGCAGAACAAAATCACTGCCACTTACTGCACAGTTTGCAGCAAGAGATTCTCCACCTTCAATGCCTATGAGAATCACTTGAAGTCCAAGAAGCACCTAGAGTTGGAGAAGAAAGCTGTTCAAGCTGTCAGCAAGAAGGTGAAAATATTAAATGAAAAGAACCTGGAAAAGGGGCTGGCCCCAGAGAGTGTAAACAAAGATGAAATGAACACAGCTATACAGCAAGCCATCAGAGCTCAGCCATCTTCGTCTCCGAAGAAGACGCCTTTACCTCCTAGTAATGCAAGCAGCTCTCCAGTTTCTATGGGAAGCACCAGCTTATCACAGAGTAGAGAGCGATCGGAAAAACCTCCACGCCTACAGTGGTTTGAACAGCAAGCAAAGAAGCTGGCCAAACAACAAGCAGAGGAAGAAGAGGATATGGAAGAAGGTAAGGCAATAAACACCCTGACAAGAGATAGCGTGGAATAAGCTATGTAGTTGTTGGTTTTGTGGAAAAGCCTCCTTCTATTTGTGTAGGAGTACAGTATTTTCCATCACAAAAGGTCTTCCTGTTGATTAAATTTTCAGCTTAACAAAGGAGCTAAGGTTGGCCCATGCTTGCAGTCAAGGACTCCATGTTAGTGTCTGAACTGCCAGCTGCGCAAGATACTAATGAGTGTGAAGGTTGAATATAAACAGTTACTAATACGAGCACTATTTCCCACGTAAAATTCCAGGGGAAGTTTCCTTTAAGGAAGGCTAACATAAAAGGCTACCCTAAAACTACTTCTGAAAAACAGATGAACAAAAATCCAATCACGATCATTTGCTGTTGTCCCATCAATCTCTTTACTGATCTGTTGAAGGGAGGTGGGAGTGGGGTTGGTTTTGTTTTTCTCTGCCCATCAAGACCAGAGGAGAAAGTTTGCTCCTTAGCCTGACACTGTGTGGCATAGCTTCTCAGCATGTTGGCATCTATATTAAAATTGGTTTAAGAGTTGCCACCCCAACTGCCTGTTCCAGCTGCTTCACTCTCACCGCTTGTGTGGATGCAGCTCTTTGTTGGAGGTCAGCTTGGAAAGTGGACAACTGAAAAGGTCAGAGCTTCAGAATTCCCAGAAAAGGGTTATTTTTAACCTGGAGGCTTTCAGTGCTGTAGTTTACAGTGCAGCTCCGAAGGCATCTATTGGAACAATTCAGTGGGGTGATTAAACTGCAGCAAGGGGACAGGTATGAATGAAGTGGATCATACTATGCCAGCTTCATTACTGAAACCGTTGTGTCATGTTATTACATCTGTTACAGCAGTTTTATGCTGGTGAAATTTCAGTTGCAATTCAGGGAATCTGTTCTACAGGAGAAGAAACGTACACCCCTGAACATGCATCTTAACATCTAAAGAAGGAGCCAACCTGCACCTGTTTTGGATTAAGGTGTTAGTCTTAAATTGTAATGCTAAAATCTCAGTAGGTTTCTGAATTTAATTTTCCTTCTAAGTGTTTGTCCAGGAATATTTCCTACAAGTCCTGTTAATTCAGTGTCAGGCTTTTAAAATTATTAAACTATATCCTATAGCAAAGATCTCTAATTAGCAGCCTACAACACTGGGGAGCACTGTGTTCCCTGTTCTCAAATGCTCTGTGTGCATGGCAGTTGGAAGCAGATCAGTAGGAATAGAGTACTGGGAAATGCTCACTGCCCCAGATCTGAACTCCTTAAAAAGGATTTCTAGACCCCTCTAGCAGTATAATCAGATTGCTGGTTCATCTATCCATTAATGAGCTCTGCAGTAACCTTGCAAATGTGTAAAATTGTTAGTATATCTTGGTATATACTAACATATAATGTAACGTAGTGTATCTGTGACAGCTGGCTTTGTTCTTTGTCGTTGAAGATGTATGTGTGAACAGCTTTCCCTCACTGCTGAGTCACTGCTGGAAATGAGTATTTTCATGATTCTGACAGAGTTGTATTGTTTTTAATGAGCCACGCATGTGTTCTTGTGCTGTGGTGAATTAAATTTAAGGCTTCAAAACAGCAATAAAGTGTTAGTAGTTGAGAAAATGGAGGAGAAAAATATCAGATCTGCCAACTTTTTTATGAGCAGACTTGAGCTTTGCTGTGCAAAGAATGTGTTTTACTGGCAATGGTATATTCTTGTACCTGGAAGTGACTGTGTGGCACTTAGCTGTAAGAATAGAAAATGCAATATTTTCTATGATAACTTTTTCTAACTTAATTGGCTCTTGTTTTGCTTGGGAGAAGTAATCATATAAATAAATATTTTTTTAAACTTCCTTTAAAAGACTGGGAAGATATGGATTCTGATGAAGATATCGGCTCTGAAGAAGAGATGGAAAGTGTGGGAGAAGAAGAGGAGGAGCAGGCAGAAGCTGAAAGCACTCCTGCTGTTGGGGCCATACCAGTCACGGACTGCTTGTTCTGTTCCCACCATTCAAGATCTCTCACGAAAAATGTGGCACATATGACAAAAGCTCACAGTTTCTTCATTCCGGACATTGAGTACCTTGTGGATCTCAGAGGACTAATCAAGTACCTGGGTATGCCTGTTCTGATTTTTTGATCAGGATAATTATATACTGTTATTGCTTATTTTCACTGGGATATGACTTTAAAATGTTCTGGGCTTCTTTTTGTGTAAAATCTGAGTGCTGTCTGGTTCAGTATTTTGATCATGAACAGGACCACAGGCTTTCCAGGGAGAGTGAGAGAAAACCCCACTGAGCAAACATGCGGTCATGTACCCTGTAGGTTTCGTGTTGTTCTCTAACATTGAGAAAGTTGCTCAGCTAACATGAAATTTAGGATAAAACTCTTGCTAAAGTGTGCATATGAACTGTGTTATCCTACTAATGAGTTGCAAGTATTTGCCTCATCGGTTTACAATACTTATGAGAGAGCTAAAAGCTAGAAAAAATGTATCTTGCTTGAAGTCTACAAATAATAATGAGAATAAAATGATTTTGGAGTATCAGACAGAAAACTGTATTGGAAGTACAAAATTTGTTACTGAGAATACGTAATGATCCATACCTTGTCGTATGAAATCTTTAAATGCACAGATTTGTCCCTGATGGAGCTATATGGTCAAGGCATAGGAACAGCAGGGCTTTTGTGGAAATGAAGGGCTCAAGGCTCTTCCTCGGTCTCTCTGCCTGCAAGCTGGGAAGCCTACATCACAGAAATGTTAATTTTTGTCTCGGGAGGCTCTGTTCAGACCAATAGAAGTGTCAATGTTTTCTGCAGGAGAGAAAGTTGGCATTGGGAAAATCTGCATCTGGTGCAATGAAAAAGGGAAGTCCTTCTACTCCACAGAAGCAGTACAGGCTCACATGAATGATAAAAGCCACTGCAAACTCTTCACAGATGGAGATGCTGCCCTGGAATTTGCAGACTTCTATGATTTTAGGTGAGGACGCTTTTCTTTGAGTGGAGCACAGATGGGGACAGACAAAAGGACAGTTGAATATTACATCGGAAACTATTATTCATTCTTAAAGTATAGTCCTGTTTCTGGTTCTGACGCTTATTTTGCATCGCTGGTTCACCACTTTTCTAGGTGAGCATAACAACACGATTGGTTCTCCTCTCCTGTGATCACTAATACCAGTCCTACATGAAAATGTATTTTGCGTTCTGTTTTGTATGTTTGCTGTTACTGAGTTTAGATTTCAGTGCACTAGCAAAGACCATAAAAGGGTATAACTGTCTCTTCCATTACCTTTTAGGCAGATTGTGGGCTTAATACCTACTGTGGAATTTTTTTTTTTTTTTTAAAGTAGCTGGAGTTAAACAGGACTGCTGTGATTTAGAGGCCTCGAGTTGAACTTCCTGTAACTTATCCTAAGCCGTGTTCATTTTGATCAGAAATAACCTCCTATTGTGGTGACAGGTGGATTTAGTGGAGCTTCTTGGAGCGCTCATTCAGTAGCTGTGCAGAGCTGGTGGGCTGCACAGCGGTGGCTTTTCACCATAAGTCGCTGTTAAGTGTGCAGCAACAGAACTGTGTTGAGTTATAGAGCCGGGTGAGGAAGGGTGGTCCTTGTCTTCAGCCTCTGTTCAGGGCAGGGTGCTACTGGGAAGAACTCTCAAACCACGGTAGGTGAAACGTGACGATGTTTGTGGCTTGCTATAGCTGTGCATGGCAGCTCTTTTGTGTAATGGGTCTGGATAACTGTGGCTGCTCACCATGTATAAACCATGTACTGCTGCTCTTCCACAGGAGTAGTTACCCTGATCACAAGGATGGGGAAGATGTGAAGGTGCCTGGAGAGCGCCCAGCAGAGAGAGAGTTGGATTATGATGATGACACCATGGAGCTGATCCTTCCTTCAGGTAGGCATAGGATTTGTGTTATGACATACTTTCTCTGCATTTCTTATAGCTGCAGCTGTTACCTGCAGCATAAGTCATTGTTGTAAGTGTTTTCCTTTGGCAAGGGAGAAGATAATTTTGCATCTAAGTGTCTTTGGGGTTTTGTCCTTACCTTCCATTATTTTCACTACCAAGTAGTTCAACTTCTTCAGCATTAATGTGTATGTGGACTGGGGCAGGGGGTTCCTTTGCCTACTTTACCTTTTCATTAACGTGTGACTCTTATGGTATACTCCAAGAGTTTCCATATCTTGTTTTACTGCAACTTGGAGAGGCTATAACTTAGTGTGGTTTTTCTAGGGTACTTTTTTTGCAGAGAAGCAGCTGGTAACTAGTTTAGTAAACTAGTTCGGTAAAGTTAATTTATTTAAACAACCTTACTCCTGCCTTGTATAGCATTTGGCACTTCTGCTTTTATTTTTTTTTATTTTATGTTTTGGTGGTTTTTGTATGAGGGGACCTCATCCCTTTCATTCTGAAAAGTGCTGCCAACTATGCAGTTACAGAAGATTTCCTGAATGTCAGCAAATTACTTCCCTGGTTACTTGAAACAGCATTGCCTCTCTGCTCATTCCCCTGATTAAAATTTTCTTTTCTGATAACTGCCTGTTTGTTATCTGAGCTAAGGCCCTCTTGAACAACAGCACTCTTTGGTTTTTTTCTTCAAGGTAGAGTGCAGTACAGCAGCTCTTATAGTAATTACATTGAGTTCCTAATAGTTCTAAAGTTTTTAAGGTTCTGGGCCTTTTAAAAGCATTTCTCAGCATAGGGATTTTCCACAGTTTTCACAATATGCTTGAATACTGCATTTCAGAAGCTGTTTCATTATGCATAATAAGATGTCCCCTCCTCTGAACAGGTGCGAGAGTGGGTCATCGTTCTTTAATGAGATACTACAAGCAACGGTTTGGTCTGTCAAGAACGGTGGCTGTTGCGAAAAATAAGAAAGCAGTGGGTCGGGTGTTGCAGCAGTACAGAGCTTTGGGCTGGACAAGTCAGACAGGTAAGTAACAGTGTGAGGTTTTTGCAAAGGAGGAGGTTCTAGGACTTTATCAGTCTACAATTAAATAGGTCAAGTTTGTTTCACATTTGTGGGGTTTTATGCAGTACTTTGTCTTCCACTCACTTCCCTTTCATTCGTGACATCCAAGCAGAAAAAGTTATAGGAAGTTGTTTGTGTCTAAAATCCATTGCAGCTTCTGTGCAAGCCCTTCGATTCATTAGTACGTGTGTTTGTGATATTTGGTAACTTCCCAAGATTTGTTGGTTTCTGCCTGTCAAAAGCACTACTCTTTCTATTTAATAATGTAACAAACTGTTCTTTGACAGTTAGAATACTTTTCCAGTTGGGGAGCAGTGATGTGATCTGTATCCACTTTTGAAATAAAAGAATCGCACATTGGAATGCAAAACAACCTTTTCCCTTAATCACAGTCATGGGTATTCATAGAGGGAACTGGCCTTTCCCAAGAGAAAAGTGAAAAGAAGTGTGCCAGTATGGGAAGGAAAACATGTAGCTAACTGCTGATGTGAATGGACAGATTAGCGGATTTGCATGTAAGTAGTAAGTAAGCAAGATTTCAGACATTTATCCCTCTCTCTCTTCTTCCTCTCTCCCTGAAGGGGCAGTCTTTGCTCAGCAGCGTGATATGCAGTACCTGCAGAGGATGAAGTCAAAGTGGATGCTCAAGACAGGAATGAGTAACAATGCTACAAAGCAGATGCATTTCCGGGTGCAAGTCAGATTCTGAGTTGCCGAGAGAGCTGCATGCAACTGGCTTTGAGAAGGGGGATTTAATGGTTTCTGGGACGAAGATTCTGTTATTAAAATGGACTTGGTACCTATCAAATTGGGATGTGTATGCTGGTGTGCCTTCCTGTCTATGAGAAGAAGAGCAGGGAGCTTGTCTCTTCCAGTGAAATGATGGTTGGCCTAACTTGAAAAATAAAATAACTTAAATTGAATACATGGCAAAGTAGTCCTGGCTATGAATAAAGACGCATGCATAGTCTTGCTGCCCATCTTTGTGCAATCCATTTCTGTGGGCAGTTGACATTGTCATTTATCTGAGTATCTTCAGTTTCCAGTTCTGCAAAATGGTTGAGGCCAAGAGAAGATCCCAGATCTAAGAGCCTGAGATGGAGTGTATTGAAGGTTTTCACTTGCGGTGCCAGACATAAGTTAGCTGGGTGTTTTGGACTTCTAGCTGGCACTATTGAGGTGAAAATTTGAGAGCAGAGATTCTGGGAGGGTTAAGTGATAATTGTTTGAAGAAATGCACTGATGGAAAACATAACTCCAGGATTAATATTGTCCTCAGAAGTTGACTGTACTTGCTTAATACTCCAGCTCAGGGCTGGATTAATAATTTACAGTGCAGTTGGTTTATGTTGAATTTAATGAATTTTCATTACCTAAAAACTGCTCAAAATTACCATAACATTTAGATGAATGTCAATCAAAATTTCTGATGATCTGTTAAAAGATTTCCTGATTAAAACTCTGAAGTTATTATTGATGACAGCTTTTGTTGTTCCCATTGAGTACTGGTGTTTCATATGATCTTGCTGAAGGAAAGTGACCCAAGACATGTATTGGTTAGAACGGAGGCACACTCCCCAACTTAAGCGGGTGTAGAGAAAACCTGCTTGTTGAAAGAGCTGAGGCAGCAGCGCTAGTGTTGGTCCTGGTGTTGTAGATGTTAAAAGCTCCCGTGACCTTACCAGTTCTTCTGACCTTCATGTAAGGAGATGGGTACTTACACACAAAGGTGTAGGCTGGCGCATGAAGCCCTGAGCTGTAGTGTGCTGGGCACTGTGAGTGTACGCCACAGGAAAATTGCTATTTGTTTGCTGTCTGTCCATTGCGAAGGCAGCTGCAGCTGGTTACGGTCAAGTTGCACTTCTGCATTTTAGGATTACTCTGGATTCCTGGGTAGTGGCTTTCACTGGCATGATTTTAATATAACTTTTCTTCCTTTCCTGTGAATGGTGTGTGCATAATATCACTGGGAATGATTGGGGGAGACTTTGTCAATTAACACTGTATTTTGACCTCTTAAAATAATCCACTAAATTCTCCCTAAGTAAGTTCAGAAAAAGTAGTACCACTGGCATATCAGCACTTCTGAAAGACTGGTGTATTTATGGGACTCTTAGGAAAGCGATCATTTCACAATGGAGGTGCATGCTACGTATTTTTGTTTTGTGGATTTGTCTGTGGTGTTTTGCTTTTTGTTTTGTTTCTTTTTTTAGTAAGTTCTGTTGCCTTGGAAGTTTTTTGCTGTTCCTGTTTTTGCTGAGAAGACAGAACTTGATCAGTAATGCAGGCTATAGTTTTCACACAGCATTTACTAAGTCAAGTGACTAGAACATTATAAAAGGTACAGATTTGAGTGAAGGGAAAACTGAAGCAGAGAGGATTGATTTTAAAGAAAGGCTGTGTTCATATCCAAAATCTTGAACTAAAGTTGGGCTGATAAATGAGTACCTCCTTTTTCCTGGCAAGGCAGAGTTACTGCCATTGTGCATACATAGCTGCATCTAGCTCACATTTCAATTTATTCTAGAGAGTTTGCTCTAGGTTGTTGGACTTTACTCTCAAAGTTAGCTGAGACGAGATCTCTTGCTTCTATGCGACTCAAGCAATGTGAATCTTAAGACATCATATCCTTTATTACACTCATAACCTGGCCCAACTTGCAATTATGGTATGGATTTCTAGCACTGAGGGTATATCCTACTTGTATTTGTCAAGCCTCAGCATCTGGCCCTTGGGAACTGCTCCTATATTTTTCTTTGAAGTTAGAGATTACTATCAAAGGGTCTTATACTTATGGACAAGTTATATTGTCTTTACACATAAAGCAAAATGAAACGCCACAAAAATGTAGAAATAGAAGGGTTAGACTTCTTAACCAGAATCTTATACTGGCTTTGAACACCAGTGTAAGTCAGCAGTGAGCATCAGAGCGGTATTCAGTCTGGAGCTTTTTGGAAACACTCATGGAATATCCAAAACTTACATTAAGGACAGGACAGTAATCCTGGAAGAGTCTTGGGCATAACCTAGTACAGTTGCTAAAGTCTTAGAGATAGGTGTTAAAGGAGTCTTGGCAGTGAAGGCAGAAATACAAGGAGGTAATTAATCCATTGACAAATGACTTCGGGTCCATGAGGTTCAGGCTGAAGGTGCAATGGAGTTTGCTGCTCTCCTCAGCATGAAACAGCAAACAAAGGAAACTCCTGTTCTCTGTGCAGATTTGCTCAAAGAAGCCTGCTGCTTATATAAAGATGGGGAGTCCCTGAATTTCCTGAACAATCTAGTTCAGACAGAAAAGCAAGTAAGCAAAAATGAAAATTGGTAGTCATTTGGCAAGTCATAGGGCAAGCTGAAGGAGGCAATTTGTATAGTATGCACCTATGATTCTGTCCTATATGTCTTACTGCAGTTTAGTCAGAAGAAAATGGAGGAGAGGTATGGAAACCTACTGGTATTTTTTTTAAAAGAGTTTTAACTCTTAAGCTGAAAATGGGTGCCTTGGAAAACCAGCAGAGGGCATAGGAAAGCTTCTCCCAGAATTGTGTTTACTATGAAAATAAATAGTAAGAGTACATTCATGCGGAATACTGGTAGGGTGAGAAGGCAAAGCTTGCTACTAACATGAGTTAAGATTAGCACTAGACTTCTGTGAGATGAATTGCTATTAGTATCTTTATGTAGGTCCAGGGAGGGCATTGCGAGCAAAGGGTAGCTAGGACAAGTATGCAGATTGTCTGCCGTCTTCAGCAACAGTGCTACAGTCTGCACAGCTTGTAGGTAACTCCACCTGTGTCAAAGCATCTGAGAGTATTTTTATTAAACACGCTTCACAGTGTTACAGTTTAGTCTTTTACCTCCCTAGCCTAAACCCTAAAGATCGTACGAAGGATAGCTGAGGGCAATTTTTTGTTTCCTAAAGGAATTCCAAATGATGATGGTTCCCATCAAGGAGCTATGTTTCCAGCCCTTGCACTTGTGCTCCCCTGCTCTGACCTTGCATTTTCTGGCTCTTGCAATCAGAATGAGAAGAAAGTAAAGCCTAGAGGCAACCAGGTAGACTTGAGATAGTCTCTGGATATAGTGGGTACTCTGGGGCAAGAATTTCCTGGTATGATTGTAATTCAGTGGGTGTGCTGTTCCCAGAAGAGGGGGTGATCCCTTCTCAAGCTGGTGCATCCATAGCAGGAAAGGCTGGGAAGAAGCATGGAAAAGGTATCCCGTTCTGGACAACCCCAGACCCGTTCTGGGGTTCTGCCTGCCTGTCCATCCAGTAATAGCTGAATGTTGAAGTGGTCCCGATGCTGCATCAGGCATTGCAGAATGAATCAGCAGAATAAAAGAGTCGGCGAAGCTGACAGAGTACAGCTGCTCTCTCCTTGTGGAAGTAGTTCTTCTGTTTTGTACACTTAAGTTATGTAAAAGCAACCCAAGTGGTACTAGAGGGAAAAACATGTACCCATTACCTGGAAGGGAGGGGCTAGGAAAAAGAGAGAAGCATATGGGATGTGGAGTGGCAGAGACACAGGAGAGTCAGATATGTAAAACATCCTAACAGCTTATTACGCTGAAGCTGCAAGTCGACAAGTAAAGATCTATTTAAAGTGACCACTCCCTTTGAGAGTACATTATTGATCCCTAATCGGTTTCCATAAGGTAGAGGGCCTGAAATGTAAAGGAGTTGGACCATTGCCCAGCTAACATATGATGCTTGGGGGGCATCTGAGTGAGATTCTTTGCTACAACTTTCAAGAGTTATTTTTGATCTATTAAAACTGAGGCATCCTGTGCTAATGGGATTCATCTGCTCAGGGTTTTGGTCATCTTCCTCCACACTATCTGCATAAAGCCGCTGGTGGAAAACTGCACTTCAGAGACCCAAGTGGGTTTATACTATTAAGACCTGTAATAGACGAGAGGTTAGAGATAAGCTTTAGGGCACATCTGACTGAAAAATACATCTTAAAGGCTTTGAATCTTGGTGGTTAATTGCTTTAGTCCAACTGACTACCATACTGCAGCTGGAGAATAGCAGTCACCAGGCTGTCATCAAATCCTGAATCCTCAGCAGTCGGCAGAGCCTGGATAGTTAAGATGACCAACTGATGGCACTTCTTGTGTCAGAGCAAGCCAAACCATCTCTTTTCAGGAATCTGACCCAGAGGAAATTTCTGTTGTCTCTCCCACTACGTCCCAAACTACTCTGCGTAAGATGCGGCAGCCAGGCACTTCAGGAGCAACAGAAGCAGCAGCAGGAGACCTGTAGCCAGTTTTGTGTTAAGGATGTCTGCGCATGTCTAGGGTACCAGGCTGAAAGCAGAGTAATAAACGCCAGCTGAGCCGGGAAGGGAGTCAGAATCACTCTCCTCTAAAAGGAGTCAGCACTTCCCAGTGTAAAGTTATGTGACCCTTCCCAAAAGCAAAAAGGATCATGAAACAGGTTTTAAATAATGATGTTAAATAATGATGTTAAACAAGCATTTATGTCTTTGTACAGCTCTCTGATGCCAGAAAAAGGGTTGTCTAACATTGAGACATTTTCTATCATTCATTACACTTGTTGTGCTCGAGTCTTATTTGCTTCCCATTTTATTGGATTTATTTTTTCAACTTTTTAATCTTTGCTGAGAATTTAGTGGTAAATTCCATAACCTTGGGTGTGGAAGTAAGAGGTTTGCTCCTCCTGCGTCATATGTTAATAGACAAAAGTGAACATGTACCAGGACTCAGAAGAAGTGCGCATTCACATCATCAGATGACCTCATATCTTAACATTCCTTTCTCGAAGGATCTTCAGGAAACAGGTCTGGGTAGGAATTACTGACAATCTATAGCCTGAATAACAGAATTATCAGCAGCAAATGCTATTGGTTAAAGAGGGGAAAAATAGAAAATATCTACATATATTATGAGCTCTAGAGGCCACAAAGAATAACCTAATGTTTTACAAAATGAAATTTGTAGCGAGATACATTTCTCCTTGGAACACTTCTTTCTTTATTCTGCCAGCTCAGTGAGAACTTTTTTTTTATTTAATAATTAAAGCATGCCTGGAAGATCCAGATAGAAGTTTACAAAACTTAAGTGGCTCAGTAAATAGTCACCAGACCAACAGAAGTTGCATTTCTACAACAAATGGGTAAACCAAGCACCCCAGATGTGTAAGAAGAGTGCTACATGGTAGCACTGGGGACATTTCCCAGCAAGCTGGGAAGGAAAAAGGAGTCTTCTGAGCATACACCCTGCGGCATGTTGGCTGCAGTGCTCCAGAGAGGATTTCAGCCTCGGCAGCACACACAGATGCAGCCCAATACCAGCTGAGGCCTGAGTGTGGTGTCCTTGCCTCCGTTTCCTCTGTTATTTGTGGTTCTTTTAAGCTGGAAAAGAGGGCATGCTCGTAAACCTCAAGGCCAATTTGCCTTACATCGCTCCACCTCAACCAAATCCCACCACGCAAAAACAATTTCACATTTCCTATCCCTGCCAATGCCTGTTAATGATTTGGCAAGGCTGATACAGTCATCTACAGATATTCTGGCTTCTTTTTTTTCTGGCTTGGGTAGCTTTCCACCCTTAAATTTCCACTCTTTACAGACATGAAAGCAATCTGGTTTTCCTGGGCAAGATCTGCCTTTGGTCTCGCACAATTTGGCTACACTAACCACCGCTAATGCCTTAACAGGTAGGGCAACTATGTGTTTGCTTACATTATATCCACTGAAAATTTTGATAAAATATTCACTCAAGTGTTCCAAAATCCAGATATTTTCTGACGTCTTTCATAGGTGCAGTCATACCTAGCTTACTTAGTTCCTTGCAATCGTGGTATTTCAATAAATCCTGCCATTCAAGTTGCCATATTTTAACTAAACCATACTGATGAAGTGCATGCTTTCAAAACAGAGCAGATGAAGAATTGTTTCAAGGTTTTTTCCCACTAAGTATTAAGCAATACCAACTGAAATTACCTTAAACTGGCCATAGAGCAAGGATAAACCTGGACTGTTATTTTCATTCAAATGATGTATGGTAAGTTGATCCCACATCCAAGTGCCTGGTAGATGGTGTCGTCTTTCTTCACTTTTAATATAGGACACTTGCCAGCTGCATCTGCTTTCCTGCCAGTAGAAGGTTCATTGTCCCACAGAGAAGGGAAAAGTAACCTGTAAGCTCTGTCTGTCATCCTCGAATGCTTTAGAGATTGGCCGACCGATGTCGGTAGAAGCCCCATAGTTCATTGTACAGTCTATTTTTGTTTGCTTACTCGTCTGCTTAGCTCAGCCATGCCTGCCGTAACTGCATGAGAGAGACCACGTTACGCTTAAGTTTGTCCTTGACTCTTTCAACACCGAAGTCACCGTGGTTCTTCCTGCAACACAGTTCCTGACAAAAAAAGAGTGTTTTATAGGAGAGGGGAGGAGCAGTACAATCATGGCTTAGTCCCGTAGCCATTTACAGAGCACAAAGAGAGGATTAGGTGGCTCAGCTGTGGCCACACAATTCTCCAGCAAGGAGCTACCAAGAACTAGTCAACAGGATCTAATGCAACATCTCACCTTGCCCCAGGGTCTGGGCACCTATCTTCAGCTGTAATCTGAAGCAGAAAGTCCTCTCCTGAGAGCAGGCGCTTTTCAGATAACTGACCAGAACTGATTTGAATGTTTAAGTGCTTGCAGGAGGGTGCCTTCTTCTTAATTAATAGGCCGGCTGTTCGAATTCTTTGTTACTAGGCAGTTAAATATAGAAATCAGCCAGATGCCCTTGAAGTTTTATTTTAAATGACTTGGTCTTTTGGCCCCATGAATCATCCTTTTTTTTCTGTACCGTGGCATAGCTCCAATAAGCGATCCCAGTACAGCCATTAAGAATAGCTGACGTACTTTGGGCGGGATTACAGCCAAAGCTGTACGTGCATACCTAAGTTACTCAGGGTCGTGTATACAGGAAATTAGTGCCAGAAACTGCAGTCAGCCCACCTCAAACATTTATCATGTCTCAACAGCAAGATCACCCGGACTTAGGAGGTCACCAGGCATTGAATAGTTTGGGAATCCACCTGTTCTCACTGATGGTTAGATGCCCTTGTACTGTGCACTTGTTTTGCTGCTGCTCGTATCACCTTGTTTCTAGGGCATCTCAAGCTGGCTAGTAGCTCCCAGAGCTCAGTAAGGTAGCCCCAGATCTATGCTTTGTTCCTTGACACCAGCCCTGTTAGGAGATTGAACTCCAAGTAAACAACCAAAGGAAATAGAATCGCAAAATAACTTTTTACATGTTTTTCTTCCTGCAGTTTGTGTCAGCAGGAGCGGATCACAGCTCACATTCTCACATGCTCGCTTAAGCGAGGCATTCCAGCATGCAGGCTCTTGAACTTCCAAGCCCATTTATATGCCTATCTATGACAGCTGCAGCTATTAACAGCAAATCATTCAAGCAGAGAGAATAAATAAATCCTCCGTTATTCTGTATAATATTTTACTGGCTCACTGATTGTGAGGAAATAATCCTGTTGTGGCTGGCTAGGTTGTTTGATATCCAGTGACAAGTGCAAGAAACCACCATGCCTAGGACTGAAGGTCATACAAATGCATTACATTGCGTGTCAGGAGCATCCAGCTGAACTGTGCCCCGCTTGCCCACATGGTCAGTAGCTCTTATGAATGGTTTTCCCCTAGGTCTTTCAAACCTTCACACAAAAAAATATCATAAGAAGATTAAAAGGCAACGGTTGTCTTAGAATCATAGAATCATAGAATCATTAAGGTTGGAAAAGACCTCTAAGATCATCAAGTCCAACCGTCAACCCAGCACCACCATGCCCACTAAACCATGTCACTAAGCGCCTCATCTACACGTCTTTTAAATACTTCCAGGGATGGTGACTCCACCACTTCCCTGGGCAGCCTGTTCCAAGGCCTGACCACTCTTTCAGTAGAGAAATTTTTCCTAATGTCCAACCCAAACCTCCCCTGGCGCAACTTGGGGCCATTTCCTCTTGTCCTATCACTAGTTACTTGGCAGAAGAGACCAACCCCCACCTCGCTACAACCTCCTTTCAGGTAGTTTTAGAGAGTGATAAGGTCTCCCCTCAGCCTCCTCTTCTCCAGGCTAAACAGCCCCAGTTCCCTCAGCTGCTCCTCATAAGACTTGTGCTCCAGGCCCTTCACCAGCTTCGTTGCCCTTCTCTGGACACGCTCCAGCACCTCAGTGTCCTTCTTGTAGTGAGGGGCCTAGGAGGAGTCTTGATATACTTGATTGGATCCCACTCTGTGTTTTTGTTTAAAAGCAACATTATGAGAGCAGTTTATGGGCTTTCCTCCTTCATTAGCATTCCATTCTTGCTAAGACCTTGCACCTTTAATAAATCTTTGCTTCTCCGGATTTTACTGTGTACCAGTTACATCTGGGATGCTTCCGAGGTCTGCACGACCAAGGCATTCATTCCTCTTGGCTATGATCTCAAAGGGAATCTCTTGAGAATATTCTCAGGAGCACACGCATCTTTATCTTTCCTGTTTTAATTCATTAGTTGCCTAACAGCACCTCTCAAGGTTATCAGAGCAAAAAATGAAATCTGCAGCACATTTTAAAGGGCTTGGAGGAAAAGAAAAAAGCAGTATGATAAGGGGAGGAGATTTGTGCAGTCCAAGACCCCTGCATACTGAATGTGTAAAGCTTTGCAGCCTGCAAGATAAGAGTCCCAATGGATCTTTAGAGGATAATATTTACAGAGTAGTTGCTAAATGTTCTAAAAGCCCACCGAAGAAGCAGGTGAACTATTCCTACAAATTAACCACATGCTTCAGAAAAATATGAACTGTAGCCACTTCAGCATTTTCCAGCTATGGAATTGGTGACTGGTTCTCAAATAGATGTAATTTATTTGATTTAGTTCCTTTTTAACTTCTTTGCTTCTCTTATTTCTTAGTCATCATGAACACGGGGCTTTTGCTTTTTTTCTCTGTACTGTGCTACAACGAACTATTTTATGGAGCCATTGAAGACTAAACTGGAATTCCTTCATTAATACAACAGCATCAATTTATGAATGAGTATCCAGCAGGTTTTGAAAGCCTGTCTTCCTCCTTGGCCAAGGTGATGATACTGCAAAAAGCCTCAGCATTCTTGCACGTCTGTTCATCTTCCTATCTGACGTGCCCTAGTTGGAGTACAGCTACAGATCAAGGTTACAGCAAAAAAGAGGTAAATGTATCCAGACAGAAGGAAAAATAAATCTTGCAGTAGGGACCAAGGTCTATTCCACAGCTTGGAGGGCTACACAACACTGGGGATGTTCGCCCCAAAAGCTTAGCTTTTTGGAAGGGCTCCGACTCCAGCTCATCTTTGAGGCTGGCATAGCATAATTTGTATTATTTACAAACAGGATTTTAGTTGCTCAGTACCTTTGGTTAACATGGGACATGCTATCACCTGACTGCTTTCCTCTTCCTGCTGTCTGTTGTCTGCATAAGTCCTGTATTTGGAGACTAAAATACAGAGAAACCCTGCTGATGTAGGGGTCAGTCCCTCGGGCAGCAATCTCTAAGCTTACTTCCAACAACGTCTCCTATCCACTCAGTTATAGAAGATACTCATCTTTGCAAGGACCCAGTACATTCAGAATGGCTTCAAAAGGGGCAAGCCATTGCTTGCTTTTTCTACAGTTGAGTTCAATGCCTCACTTGGAGACAGAACTTGCTTTCTTACATCCAAAAATTTGTTACAGTTTTGACCAGAGGTGTAAAACTTTATAGATAGCACACCAGCCTCACAGAAAATGCCAACTTCTGTCCACGTCCAATAGCAAGCACACAAATTGCCTTGAAGTCAAATATAGCCCACAATAGCAACAAGAAGGCAGGGCAGACTCTGACGTTTTGTGATACAGTGGTCTGTAGTACAGCTATTAAAAAGCAAAAACATTTCTGTCGCAGGGATAAGTTGTCTCCAGAAGTCAACCACCACAAAGTGAACCGCAGCCAGCTGACTGGAAGCAGCTCAGTCCAGCTTCTCGGGAGTGTAAGAGCTTCTGTGCTTACCTTGACAGCTTTCACTGAAATCCAGCTTCCATCACAGCCCGCCACACTGCAGAGTGTCTGCGTGAGAGGGAAAATACTCTCTCCTGCAGCCATGGGGAAAACCTGATGCATGCCGCGGAGCTAAGGGGCTGGCATAGGAAATCCCACCTCTGCTTCCACCCCAGGCACGTGCATTGCACAGGCAGTGGGAGAATCCAGTGGAGGCTGCTGCCTAATCCCGGGTCTCCTGGGTCTCAGCTCTTTGTGCTGAAAGCAGAAAGTGAAAAATCTGACTTTCCTGAACCTGTCCTTGAAAACAACACTGAGTCGTGAGCAAACGTTTTGATACGGGAAAATTTTCCCTGAGAGCCCTGAGGTAAGGAGGTAAAAAGAGTGAATGGGGCAAAACAGGCAAGGAAAGACCCACGGCTGGAAAAAACCAAGTCTGTGTACTGTGGTAAAGACACCCTCGCCTTTATTCATCCACGGTGATTGCATTTCTGCCTGGCAGAGAGACACAGCCAGGTCTTCAGGCCAGTCACACTGCCCGTTTCAGCTGACATGTCGATGTTTCTCTAGGCACAGGAGTGCTTGACTGACAGACCAAACTACTTGCAACTCTAACAGAAAACCGATCTTCAGTAAGTAGTATCAAGACGGGTGTTTCAGAAAACATGGACACCAGCCGTGATGCCAGTCTGGCAAACGATGCCGGCAGGACTCTTGAGAACAGAGTCTCCCTCTGCTCTCTCTGCTTCCACCAGGCTGTTCGCCCTGGACCTACGTCCATCTTGCCCTCGCGCGGGCGATGAACCGGGCAGATGGCGTGCGGGGGCAAGTGGATGAAGAGTTTCACATTTGCTAGGAGCAGCCTTGTTACGTTTCCCTGAGCTGGTACTTCGCGCAAGCCGAATGCTTCTAATGTTAGCTCAGGCACCATATGGGTGGGAAGCGTTGAGCCTCCTGCACGGCGCCGGAGGAATGCGCTTTGGGTGGCTGCTCCCTGGCACCCGCTCGGTGGGACCCGGGGCAGCTGCGCAGCTGCGCTCCCCCCGGCTGCCTCCCCCCGCGCTCCTCCTGGTCGCATGCGTAGTGTCTCCATCTCCCCGACTCCGCTTCTGCTCCTACGGCCTGTCCACAACACATTTAGGCTCTAGCTGAGTGCCAAGCCCCTAGGATTGTCAGCCAAGAAAAAACAAGGGTTAGCCTTTGCATTCCGAGCAGAGCTGTGTGCAAGGTCGGAGAAATAACAAACCGGACCTGCTGGTCCAAATCCAGCAGTCACAAACCCTGCGTAATCTCAAAGGAAGCGATAGCCTCTCTGTCCAGCACGCCCTCCCCAGCCTCCCAGCTGAACGGCGAGAGCTTTTAGATTTGTTGCCCTTTTTTCCTTTTTATCTCCTTTCAGTACTGTCATCTTGTATGATTAAACAGGAGCCAATAGTGTCACCGTATGAGATCTAGATCGCTCGGTAGTATAGTGTATGCTGATTCACCTAGGCTTGCTTTTTATTTGGCTTCTAAACGCACAAGCCCAGCTCATCAGCATACAGAGCTTTATTAACAATATTCATGAGCTGAAGTTTTTATCTCATTCTGTAAGTGATAATGAACTTTAAAATGTTCATATTGAGATCATAGCCCTGTGAATCAAAATCTTTTTTGCATATTATTAGCGTGGTTAAACAAGCTTAAAACAGTTAATGGCTGAATGGAGGAAGAGCAGCATGCAGAACTTCAAGAGTGACACTGATCCATCCGATCAGCATGAATTAGTTGTGAATGGGAATTGTGCTAAAAACCTTATCACAGTAGGCACAATGCTGTGGACTGAGTGCCTAGGTGTTCCCTTTTGCCAGTGCCGTTTCATATGTATGTACCGTACTTGCGATCCTTAACAGCATCTTCCATTATCTGGGCAGATAAGCAGGCTCCGTACTCAGCAGTAGAGCTTTGTCCACTACCTTGACTTTTCCTCTATCTAGAGGTGTAAGACAATATGGGGACTCTTTTGGGAAGGGGAAGCCAAGAAGTACTGGACAAATGGCTCCATCCAGCCTCGGGCCTGGTTATCCTTAGGATCTACAGGAAACCCCCTCAACCCCACTGAAAAGTCTCCTCTTCTGAGATCTGGGCTGAAGTCGAGAACAAAAGCCCTAGACATTTTGCAGCATTTTAGCAGCATTTCGCTTACTGATGGCTGCTTTTGGCAAGCAAACATCCCTGGGAGACTGACAGATAATGCAGAACGGCAAGAGACATGATCATTGATCAACAGGACTAAAATTAATGTTAGTCAGAAGAATCAGCCTCACATACTGAATTACATGTAATGCATATTTATGTGGAAGGTCTGTTCTTTACAAGCCCACAGGCTTAATATGCAATTGGAGGATTGCCAAGGCAAGGGAGAGGAATATTAATTTTCTTACTACAGTCTATTTTAAAGTGCAATGGTACTGCAGCTTGAATGATGAGTCCAAACTTGAGGTTTTGATTGTTTTCTTTTTTAATGGGAAAAACTCCATGCTCTTGTCTTAATGGACTAATCTGTCCTGTTGAACTTTGTATTCTTTAAAATACGTAACTGCAGCACTGGAAGAGGTTCAATCCTTTCAGAAGAGAGACTACAAAAGATTGCTTTCGTCTTTCTCATATTACTGTAGAGACTAATAGAAGTTGACATTGCACAGACCAATGATGCACCTGGTGCAGTTCCCTGTCTTGGTGGCGGTTGGTTCTAGGTGTGCGCTGGCAATAGCAGCTCCATACCACCTTCTCCACTCTTCAAATACTTTTTTTTTTTTTTTTTTAAATTGGGAGAAAAGGGAAATATGGCAGAAAAGTTGCAAGAACACTTTAAAATATTTTCTTGCGTAGTTGGATTAACTTCTTTCCTTTCACATGGCACTGGAAAAAGCCATGAAGAAAAGGAGGCCCCAGTGTCACAGAAGCAGGTTTTCATAAGAATCACGAGTCTTATCTCAGTCCCCGCTGTCTGGAATACCAAACCCTCCCCTACACTAAAAGGAGGCAAATCCAACCCTCATCTCTTTCCTCCAGTAGGGACCTCTAGGATGCATATGGATTGTATTTCTAAGCTTCTCTGCAAAGAAAGGAGCAAGAGCTTTTATTAACTGCCCCTCTCTCCCTGCTGACCCAAAGATATTTTCTTACTACAGTCCACTTTAAAGTGCATTGGTTCTGCAGCTTGAATGATGAGTCCAATCTCCAGGTTTTGATTGTTTTCCTTTTTAATGGGAAGAACTCCATAGTCTTGCCTTAATGGACTAATCTGTCCTGTTGAACTTTATATTCTTTAAAATACAGAACTGCAGCACTGGACTTGCAGGTTACCCAAGTAACCTGCTCGGTTGATGTGGGGCGAGCGGTGGACATTGTCTACCTGGATTTCTCCAAGGCTTTCAGTACGGCTTCCCACAGCCTCCTCCTTGAGAAACTAATGCGTTATGGTCTAGACAAGTGGTCTGTGCGGTGGGTGGGGAACTGGCTGACAGGCCGCACCCAGAGGGTGGTGGTAAATAGCTCCTTTTCAAAAGGGCAACCTGTCACAAGTGGGGTCTCCGAGGATTGATATTGGGCCCAATGCTGTTTAATATATTCATAAGTGATCTGGATGATGGGATCAAGCATACCCTGATGAAGTTTGCCGACGATACCAAACTGAGTGGGAAGCGGACACTTTGGAAGAGAGAGCCACCAGGCAGAGCCACCCTGAAGGAAGACCTGGATAGGCTGGAAGAGCGGGCTAACAAGAACCTTATGAAGTTCAACAAGGACAAGTGTAAGGTGTTGCACCTGGGAAAACATAATCCAGGAGTGCAGCACAGGCTGGGATCTACCCGGCTGGGGAGCAGCTCTGTGGAAAGGGACCTGGGGGTCCTCATGGGCAACAAGCTCAATACGAGCAAACAGTGGCTGCTGCAGCAAAGAAAGCCAACAGGATGCTGGGTTGCATCAACAAGGGCATCACCAGCAGAGATAAAGAAGTCATTATCCCACTCTATTCAGCGCTTCTCAGGCCACACCTGGAATACAGTGTTCAGTTTTGGTCCCCGCTATGCAAAAAAGATGTGGACAGGCTGGAGAGGGTCCAAAGAAGGACCACAAAGGGGTTTGTTCAGCCTTGAGAAAAGAAGGCTTAGGGGAGACCTTATCACCATGTTCCAGTATTTAAAGTGTGGCTACAAAGAAGGTGGAGACTCCCTTTGTTCAAGGAGTCACATGGAAAAGACAAGGGGTAATGGGTACAAGTTATTCCTGGGGAGATTCCAGTTGGACACAAGAGGAAATTTTTTCACAATGAGAACAATCAACCATTGGAATAATCTCCCCAGGGAAGTGGTGGTTTCCCCAACATTAGACACTTTTAAGATCCAGCTGGACAGGGTGCTGGGCCATCTTGTCTAGACCGTGCTTTTGCCAAGAAAGGTTGGACCAGATGATCCTTGAGGTCCCTTCCAACCTGGTATTCTATGATTCTATGATTCTATGAAGATACAGACGCTCTCCTGGAGCTGAAGCAGTCCATGAATCTTCAGCTTTAAGGAGCAGCCCCCACTCTTTTCCCTCCCTACCCCCACACCCCCCCAAAGCTCTAACAGCTGACTACATTGTTTTTGCCAGCTTTCCTCCTCAGTCCTCGAGTTTGTAACTGGAAATAGCAATCATCTCTAAGGCAAGGCTAGACTCTACAAGACTTTGAAGGACAGAACAGAATTAATGGAAAACATTTTAAAAGCCTCGAGACTTTAAACTTTGGCAGTGCTGCTCCATGGGTACCACAAAAAGCCTAAGGAGGAGTTTGTATAAGCAGCATGCAATCTTTGTATATAACCTTGATTCTCTTTTCCTCCTAGGTCTCCTTCTCTTGTTCTTACCTTACTCTGAAATGAGTATCTCACACAGGCTCCTCATCTGCCTCTGAACTCACACAACTGCTCTACTGCTGCAGTTGTACTTAAGACCATTTCCTTTTCTGCAACAGCTGCACAGTTCTCCTTCACATCAATTCTTCCTCCACACCTATTTGGTAACTGCAGGGTAAGCAGATGAAATCGTGGTACCCATTTAGCTTCTTCCAAGCCTACCCAACATACCATGTTGCACATTGTTGTTAGTCATGTTGTCAATACCTGTCATAAAGATGGGAAAATGGTGGTCAAATGCCTGTATTAGGGAAAAATTAAGGGTATTAAAATATAAGTAGCATACTATAAAATAATTTTTGGTTCCCCTTCTGGTGTTTCCAGTTCAGGCTGAAAGTGAACTATTCAGCTAATGCTGACCTTGCCAGACTCTCACTAGCCTCCCTTCTCTAGTGTCCTGCATGCCTTGAGTATCACTAGGCTCCAGTCATCTTTGGCATCAGCTTCTTAAGTGTACTTCCTTCACACACATTTCTTGTTATCTTTTCAAGAAAGTGGGTTCCCCTGAACCTGCTCACCACAGACTTCCCTTCCCCCAGCCCAGCAGTTTAGGCTGTATCCTATAAGCACTTTCAATTCACATTTCCAAGGATGTAAGACCATGAAAATAGATCTATTTTTTGAAGGTTTCTAAGGCTAGGTTTCTAAGGACAACTGCTTGTGCTAGACTACAGTTTTCTTATATTCCTCCACACCTGTGTTGCTCCCTGTTGTGTCCTGTTTTAGACTCCTGCTTACTAAGGCAAGGACAGTCTTTTAGTTCGCACCTTGTAATGTAATGTACTTGTCAGAGACCTGTTAGTCTGGTTCCTCCTTCCCCTTCTCAGTACCTTACATCAGTGTCCAATGTCTGTCTTAGAAGCAGCTGAATAATGATGGTTGTCTTATAGGCATGTGACTCAGGTGTTACACCCTCCCTTGTCTGACTGTGGTGAAGTTGAGTTTGACTCTTCCCAGGCTCCTTCATAAAGTTGGGGCAATTGTTGTTTTCATCTGCTGCTTTATGTTTTGACTCAGCCCTCCAACCTGGCCATACCCGATGAAGTCGGCTGTAGGGCTAAAGTCTCACAAACAAACACAGTGCACATTCACCTCTGCTGAGCTTTTCTTCCATTGCCCATCTCTTCAGAGCAGCAGGTCACAGCGTTTCTTTCTGGTAGTCACCAGTAAGAATTAGATTGGTTTGTTCAGATCTGTATTGCCTGGACAAGGGCTTTTGCATGGGGTTTTTTCAATTTTCCAGCTCTCTAGGAATATGAGAACATCTGTACTGGCTCAGATCAAAAGTCCACTTAGTCTAGTATCCTGTTTCCAGTAGCGGCCATAACGCTGAGGAAGGTCTACTCAGACCAATGGCCCATCCAGCCCAATACTCTCACCAGCAAAGGCTATAGGAGACACTATTTAGCAAGAGTCTGTGAGCCCAGCCATTTTCAGTGATCCATTCTCCTCCTATTTCCTCAGCAGTCATACTTTTTTAATAGC